>NC_068988.1:92809002-92817867 GCF_001194135.2 Octopus bimaculoides
TATATATATATATATATATATACCCAAACGAAGTTAAAAACAAGCAAAAAGAACAGAAATCATCTGACTGGCAAAAGAAGGCGTTGCATGGTAGATTCCCAAAGATAGTTGCCGCAAATAGTAGTAGTAGTAGTTGTAGTAGTAGTAGTAGTAGTAGTTGTTGTTGTTGTGATACATGGTTATGATTGCAAAAAGGAAAAGTGAAGAGGGAGACAGAGTTTGTTAGTAGCTGCATAAGATCAAGGATTAAGGACTAATTGAATAAAAGCCAAAACAGACAAAAAAAGATGATTCCCAATGTAGATCATGCAAATCAAAAGAGGAAAGCGTTACTCATATAGTAAGTGAATGTAGCATGCTGGCACAGAAAGAATACAAGAAAAGACATGACAGTCTAGGGAGAGTAATCCACTGGGATCTATGTTGAAAGCTAGGATTTGAACATACTGATAAATCGTATGAATATGAACCTAGTAAAGTGCTAGAAAGTAAGAAATAAATGATGTTGTGGGACTTTAATATTCCGACTGACAGAGTAATAAAAGCTAGAAGACCTGATTTAGTAGTAATAGATAAAGAGAATAGTAAGTGCCAGATAATTGACTTTACAGTCCCAAATAATGAAAACATTAATATGAGAAGTATATAAAAGATAACGAAGTACCAGGACCTAATTATTGAATTACAGAGACAATGGAAAGTGCGGGTAAAATGTATTCCACTAGTTATAGGTACATTGGGAACTATCCCTAAAGATCTGAACATGTGGATAGAAGAAATAGGAATAAAACCCAGTTTAGTACAGCTCCAGAAAACAGTATTATTAGGGACAGCTAGGATACTTAGGAGGGTTCTTGGCATCTAAGGTTACTTTTAGCCCGATGTTAGGATTTTTTTCTTTTTTAACAGTCTAATCTGTTGAGTGTATATGATGATGATGATGATGATGATGATGATGATATGTGGAGATGGACAAGAAACAATGAATCATATTGTCACTGGCTGCTCAGTCCTGGCTAAGAAGTAATATATTCACAAACACGACCGAATTCTTCTTTTTCTTCTTCTTCTTCTTCTTCTTCTTCTTCTTCTTCTTCTTCTTCTTCTTCTTCTTCTTCCTCTTCTTCTTCTTCCTCTTCTTCTTCTTCTTCTTCTAATTTACGACCACTCCTAAGCAGTCCTCTCACCCTCCTTGTTGATTCGTCCTCCCTCTTTCACGAGACATTTATCACCTACAATACTATAAGAATGTAATGCAGTAGGGATTATACTGAACATGCTTTGTTAAATGGTTTCCTCTCTTCCCCAGTTGTTGTTTGTTTCTTTTTTCCCTTTGTTCACCTTGTCTCGCTCTGTCTTGTTCACATTGAATCCGGTATGGTGTGGTCTATATATATATATTCATATAGTTTTTAACAAGCATTCTCCTAATTTAATACGAATCAGGTTGAAGTGATTCCGGTGCAGTGAGAGATAGGGGCAATCTTGTATCTTGGACATTTGTTCGCGGAGCAATGTCCTTAAACCAGTACCCCTTAAAATGGCAATAATAATAATAATAATAATAATAATAATGATAATGATAATAATAATGAGTTCTTTATTAACCACAAAGGGTTTAGATTAAGAAAAAACATGGAGATTACAGGACAAAACAAAGAATGTGTGTGTGTGTATGTGTGTGAATTTGTGTTGTTGTGAGGGTTTTGCGTGTAAACAAGATTAACATAATAAAAGAAAAAAAATCAACAATGTGTAATCCTCAAAAGAGTGGAGACGTTCGAGGGATACTCATGGAAAAAAAACCCTTGTAAAATCATGGGTTTTCTTTTCTCCAACTATAGGCGAATAATAATAATAATAATAATAATAATAATAATAATAATAATAATAATAATAATAATAATAATCCATTCTTTTATTGGCCACAAGGGCTGTTCGATTTGTTCGACGTCGTAAGCGACGGAGTGTCAACAACATATCCTGGCAGATCAATAAAATATATCTAACAATATACGTGTAGGCGTGGCTGCGTGAAAAGAAGCTTGCTTTCCAGCCACATGTTCCGGGTTCAATCCCACTGCGTGGTACCTTCGACAAGTGTCTTCTACTACAAGAGAGAGCATGAGGGACAGAAACAAAGGGAGTGAGGAGAAGGGAGAAGGAACACGAAAGCTAGTAGGGAGTGGAAGAAAGACAGGGGACAGCAAAGAACGAGGGGGAGAAACGGAAAATAAAGAGGGTTATAAAGGGATAGAGAAAACAGAGTGTGGAGGCACAGAAATTATAAATACATAATAAGAACTTACTGTGGACAAGGCTGCGAGGCGTTCGGTTATAGATAAATAAAAAATACACATTAAGTACAGGATATCACCAACGAGCGAAAAACACGTAAACACACGGGACAAAATACGTAGTTGGTGATGTCCTGTACTTAATGTGCATTATATATATATATATGTATGTATATATCTATGTTTATATATATATATATCTATGTTTATATCTTTGTCTTTGTGCCTATGTTTGTCCCCCATCACCGCTTAACACTCGATGTTGGTGTGTTTACGTTGCTGTAACTAGCGGTTCGGAAAAAGAGACAGATAGAATAGATCTCGAAGGTTTTCCTCCATTTGGGGAATTTTTCTTTAATTAGAACTTTTTTTGTTTTTGGTTTTGCACGATTTTTTAAATGTAATCCCACACTGGCAGAATCGGTGAGGATGTTTAAGAATATCTGTTCCGGCTTCATGCTGAGTTCAAATTTCGCTGAGGTTGACTTTGCTTTATATCCTTTAGGGCGTGATAAAATAAGTACCATTTGAGCACTGGGGTCCATGTAATCGACTTAACCCTCCTACTAAATTTCAAGCCTTGTACCTATAGCAGAAAATATCAGCAGCAGTAGCGGCGAACTAGCAGAATCATCGTCAGCACGCTGGTCAAAATCCTTCGCGGTATTTCCTGCTTCTTTATGTTATAAAATCAAATTTCACCAAAGTCGACTTTCAACCTTTCAGGGTTGATAAAATAAGTATCTGTTGCATATTGATGTTGATATAACCGACTAGCCTTCTCCTCTAAAAATTTCAGGCCTTGTGCCCATAGTAGAAAGGATCGTCATCATCATCATCATCATCATCAGCAGCAGCAGCAGTAGTAGCATGAAAGACGAGTTGGCAGAGCCGTTAGCACGCTGGGAAAACAATGGAAAAAAAAATCCTCTGTTTGCCGTCGTTTGTGTTTTTATTTTAATATTGTAAACTTTTATTTGAAGAAAATGATTGTAAAAGGAAAATTGAATGAACGAGTATCAATCAAGTTTCCTGTTGCTGCTTCTGTTTCTAAAATTGCCTTTGCGTTTGTCCCACAATATAATTTTAGTTAGCCTCTTAATAATGTTAGTTGAGGTTAAATATGTTGATATTAAAAATATTATTGCTTTTATTACGCTGCATATTTGGAGCAGAGGTAACATCGCTTAAATAGCTGTGACTGAAGAAATGCTTGCGTGTCGCAATCTGGGTAGGTGTCGCAATTTGGGTAGGTGTCGTAATCTGGGTAGGTGTCGCTGCGAGCTGATTTTAAGTGTATATATACCATTTGTCTACAGCGAGAAATAGACAAGCCACTGATTGTCATATTTCTAGTCTGGCCAATACAAGAAATATGGATATCAACTAACTGCCAACTCTGAACACTTATCCATTCCGATGTCTCATAAGATGTAACTACTTCTCAGTGTCATGTAAAGAGTTTCATGTCATCGACTTGAAAAAGGTGTAACATTAATATTTCTCTTCTCTACAGTCCCTAAGCTGTATCCTTGGTGTTCACTCCATTAGGATGACAAGAGATTTACTGCAAGGAAGAACAGTATTACAGGCAATTTGATATCCTCCAATACTTCCATCATGAACCTGATTTTGTGATTATAGTATGTATTTCAATTCTTATTGGTAGATGTGTGGACCATGTTGTAGTAAGTCTTTCAATGGCATCAGTTGTAATAAATGGAAAGATGCGAAGGCTTAGTGTCTCCAAAATCGATGAGTAAGAGATAAGTGTCAAAAGCATTCTTTTAGTATCCATGAGTGAGAGAAAAGTATCAAAAGCATTTCATTAGTAAATATTTCAGCGATATTACTCCGTATCCTTCATAATATCTCTATTTGCAAGAGGTTGTTCAACACGCTTCCGAACTACTTTCTTTCCGCCCGAATACTTATCAGTCAGTATGTTGTTTCGCACTGATCTTAGCGAAACACATTTACAACTAACCAGAGCACAGTTTATACATAATATTTAAGCATGCTTTAGGCGTTTAGTTTTCGTCGCATTCGCATACTAAATACTTGGTACAAGTGTTGTCTGGACATCTATTAGCAAATCCAGAACATTCATTTCCGTATTCATTACGTTCTTAACAGGTTGACACGAACTACGTTATAATACATGGAATTCCTTTATCAATAACAAACTATCGGACCTTTCCTCGGGTCTTTTACGTTCAATTCTTCTGTAGCAGCAATCATTAGAATTTCACTTGTGATATTTATTTTAGGGGAAACGTCTGCACAGTAATCAGTCTATAGTTCCTTTCACTACACTGTAGCGTGGCTTTGCAACTTATTTAAATTCCAGATCCTCCTTCCAGAATGACTTCAGATCACTCCAGGAGGAACATTTGCAAACTTGATGATATGACATTCCATGCTACAATGTACAGCAAGTGGGCTTAATGTAAACTTACTAATGATAATTCTACACTCTTGTAATTCCTTTCGATAAGAATACCTTCGGTTTAATATTCGTAGTTTGTGTTTAAGGGTAATATCTTACCCGTGAGTATCTTTCATCGGCCCTTCCCGCAGATCTTCTGTTGTCATGAAGGTATAGCTGGAGTTTAGTGAATTCATTATTCATTTTGCACCTAATGATAATATCTAGTTACGCAGTGGTTTTTTTCTGAGCCTGTCGATGTATTTTTTGGAGGAAAGTGGTTCAGTTTTGGTTGTGTTATTTTCATCAGTTGGCAAATAATAATTTCCACACTATAAAACATCCAACAGTTAGACACTGGAGCCTCAACTTGAACCTGGTGTTCTTCAGCAACTGGATCTATAGCATATAACGATCTATAGCATATAACGACTTGTGTCACTTATTCTTTTATTTTATGAAGCATTGCTTAAACCGTGTAGCAAACCGTGTAGCAAACCATGTAGCAAACCATGTAGCAAACTGTGATTTGATCTCTTTGTGTCCTTCACTCCTTTCTATTTATTTGTAAACTTCCGGTCCGTGTAATAGTTCTATTTCCGTTATCACTATTATTTTTGCTTTGGTTGCGTCTTGCATTTTCACCAATTTTCCCAGAGAGCAGACTGTACAAAGCCGTTCTATTGCTATTGGCTACGAGGGTTGATTTTGCTAGTTATAGTACTATATTTCTTCGCATTGAAGTAGCTTGCTGGCTCACAGGTTTTGCGTTAAAATATGAATAGTTGGATTATTTTAGATCCCAATAGCACTTTATCCTCTTCATGTAACTTCCCGAATGCATATTTCTTTTTCTTTTCGTAAAACTAGTATAAGCCATGAGCCAATCTAAAACTTCGCTGGTTTAATTCCTCACTTGCAAAATATGATACCACTCAGTTGTTTTAATGAATTTTTCTGGGTCTGTCGATATCTTTTTTTTTTTTTTTGCAGGCAGGTGGTCCATTTTGGTTGTGTACTTTTTTCCTTGATCTCTATAACTCACCATCTGTTGGTGAACAGTAATTGTCACTCAGTAAGGCATTGATAGGCAGAACCGGGATCTTTGTACCAATTCCATGGCTTGATATAGATGATCAGGTTTTCGTTTTTGCCAAGGCGATTGTAGTAACAACCCACGCATTCTCTACCAGTTAAATTTCAGTGCTTTCTTATTACTATAATCTTCACCAAAAAGATGTTTTGCTTGCATTTATTCAAAAAAGCTAATTTTATTTTTTGTCAGAATTGTATCAATAAAACGTGTTGTAATGGGTAGTATTAATTTCACAAAAAAATAGACAATACTCTACGCAAACGTTTTAGCACCATATTGTAAATAAGTACGTACGTTATGCATGTGTGTTCTGTTCTGTTTTTAATCATGTGAAAATTTTCCGTGAGAAACGAGCTGATTACTATAACAAAGATACAAAGCAACGTAAAAAAAAAAAAGAAAAGAAAACCAAATTCACATTTTAAACTCGCGGAGAGTCGTGCATATTTTTACTGCTCCACTTTCAGATTGTATTTGTAATGTGCAAATTAGCTGGCTGATTTCTTTTTCTGAAAACACTTGCTTATCTAGATTGCCGCTTGAAAATTTACTTATTGGTATAAATGTGAATTTATAAACTGGGTTAGAACCTGAAGGTTTCAAAATAGTTGTCTGTAGTAATCCTTTTTCACCTTGAATTTCAAAGAGATATTCACATCAGCAAGACAGCTGACCTCTATGACGATACACACTTTTTCCTGTTTGTCCCAAGCAACAATAATAATCTTGGGAAGTTTAGTATCTATGGACTGGATTTCTCCTAAAGACTAATCAAGTGTATCCCAAATATTGGTATCAGTACTGGTACTGAAAATGCATTGTGGGATATTGTTTTGCTGTAAGAGGAACGTTACGATTACCATAGTTTTCGAAGTTTGGCTTAATACCCTCGGATCATTTTATCTTTATTTACAGAAAGCTCGTATAATATATTTTCATCAATGGCTAGGTATTTGTAGCATTCTTTGTGTAGAACAAAAGAGAAAGAGAGACCATTGTTGCACCGGTATTAGATATGGGAGTCTCATTTTCCACGTACAACTATGAAATACATATATTTCTTTTGGCGCTAAATTCCATTCCCATGTCAGCTGAATATGTTATCAAGTTCAGTTGTTTTTTAATATTGTTAAGATTTTTAGCATTGATTTTCAGTTCATCCATACATAAATTACAACTTATGTTAATATCACTAGCAGTTGTGGACTGAAGCATTTAGCCAGTTGATGTTTGCAGAGGGAATCTTAATAAATTCAATGACAAAATGAACAGAATTACAGAGAGACTATCTCCTTGGAATATTTCCTTTGGCATATTTATAAGATTGGAGACGATCGCTCCGCTTTCAGTTGTAAGCGTGAAAATTGTTGCACAGGTGTTTGTGAGCATGCCAATGAAAGTAGCTAAGATAGCAGATACTTTTGCCAAACGCAGACTCTTCAGTAGCCATGAGTGGAGAAGAGAACCAAATGCTTTCCTGTAATCAAGCCTTATTGTCGGAAGGTTTCAAGGCTTCTACAGTGTCTTCTTACTTCAGACAATACAACTTTGTTTATTAAAAGTTCTTTGGGCCTACACCCACACTCCCGTGTTCCACCCGCCTGATATCAGGCACAAAGGTCTTGCAAGAATTAGTTGAGACAGCTTGTGTAGAGTTTGCGCATAATGTTTTGGCAAGCATTAGACCTATGATTTTCTGTCACCGCTGTAGTTTCATTCTTGACTGCAGGATTCGTCTTAGGTATAGCAAAATAATTCGGTATGTCAATATGACCTTTCATTGTCCTTTTGAATATACATATTAATAGTTTTCTGTAAAATATTAGCCTCTACTACCAATATCCAGCTATCAGTTACCTATTCCCGGTACCTTCCCATTATGCAGTTTGCCTACAGCTATAGTGAAAATTTCTAAGTCAATTGCGTTTGTTTTACTTTCGATGTTGGTACAATGTTCTCTCCAGCCTGTATTTAGTCACTACACATTAAGATTGAAATACATTTCCTTTTCATTCCAGATTTTACACCAGAATGATTCAATTTGTATAAATGTATGCCATTATTCAGTTTATTTCAAGATTTCTTGCCAATAGTGAAAGAACCGGTTTCTAACCTAGATCCAAGACTCCTTCATTGGTATTTCGTCATCAACAACAGGGTGTTTTTGTATGTATGTATGTATGTGCAGATTTGTATGTTTTATGTATGTATTCTCATGCATATAGTTACATATCTAGATATGTTCATATATATTTAAATGATAAACTTCTGGAAAGTTTTACAGATTTTTACATTTCCAGTGATGGATTGAATCTGTAGTCTTCGAATTAGCTTTCTTTTATCTGGTTTTGAGAAGCCTAATATCTCAAGATTGGTATTTAGGCAGTGTGTTAGATATGTACGTACGTATGTATGTATGTATGTATGTATGTATGTATGTATGTATGTATGTATGTATGTTGTATGTATGTATGTATGTATGCACGCATGCAAGCAGCTGTGAATAAACACTCACACACTTAAAAAACATCTTAAAAAGAACGTTGGACTTACGGATCAGCACAGACCTATGTCTACCTTCTTTCTTTCTTTCTTTCTTTCTTTCTTTCTCTCTTGTCTGTCAACTTACATACATACATACATACATACATACATACATATACACTCATATGCATACATAAATGTGCAAGTATGATTATAGATTTTCACTCATCGTATACAGACGTGTGTGCATGTGTGTGTGTATATTTATGATGGATATATGAATGTATATAATATATATATAGGGGCCATCCGGACTCCCGTTTGCGCCGTGAACAGGGATTAATCTTCTATCTTCGCTCCTTTGCGCCACATGGGCTCAACTCCCCTCCACTCTTCATCTAACCCCCTCCTCCTGTCTCTCTCCCCCACCCTCCCTCCTACCACCCATCTCTCCCCTCCCCCACCTCCTGCTCCGACTCCTACTTCTTTGTACGTCTCTTCACCTCTCTTCATACTTCTCTCCACTCCCACTTCTCTTCACCCCTACTCTTTCTCTCCTC
>NC_068988.1:92822001-92823941 GCF_001194135.2 Octopus bimaculoides
ATATATGTATGTATATATATATATGTGTGTGTGTGTGCGTGTATGTGTTGGTGTGTGAGAGTGTATACACTCTTACAAACGCACACACACACACACACACACACACGCGCACACACGCACACACACACACTCACACGCACATACATGCATACCTCTCGAGCTTCTTGATTCATATCCGCAGCCAATATGCTCACTTTCAGCTGAATACAACAACAAACTATAATTCTCACAAAAGAATGTATTGGAATGATGAGAAGAAAATGTTTCAGTTTGTTGACCTGTGATATTAGTTTTTTTTTCCCAATTGAAAAGATATAGATTATGTAATTATTTCCCTTCTTAATGTATTTTGCACCAAGATAAGCATTTTATTATATTTCGCAGTCAGGACATGTACTTATGAGATTTGTATGTATCTTTATTTCGCTTTTTTTTAGATAAGCATTATCAACTGTGTCATATGAAGCTTACCTATCTCTAAAATAGATAAAAACAATGAATACAAATTATTACAATTGAAAAAAAAAGAAATTATTGTTAAAGAGATAAGATTCAGCAAAGATTAAATTGAGAACGAGTGACTTGTGATTATTTATATCTTTATTATATGCCTGCAACAATAACATGTTATAAAAATCTTGTTTATTCATCATTACAGATTTTTATATGTAAAAATGACGTTTAGAAGAATGAGGGGAAAAGGAACACTGATTTTATTTTTATGAAGCAGATCGTCGGTTTATCTTGTTAAAAAAGACTTCGATCTTCAATACCGGTTTTAAAGATGAATTTTCTCGTTGTTCAATAAACGAAACCAAAGAATGATCGAATTGTATTGTAAATGGCGGAGAATTCCACTTATACAGGTAGCTTTATCTTTGTCTTTGAGCAAAATCAGCGTGACATAATGCGTGGATTGTGGAGGCGCAATAGCCCAGTGGTTAGAGCAGCGGACTCGCGGTTATAGGATCGCGGTTTCGATTCCCAGACCGACCGGGCGTTGTGAGTGTTTATTGAGCGAAAACACCTAAAGCTCCACGAGGCTCCGGAAGGGGATGGTGGCGAACCCTGCTGTACTCTTTCACCACAACTTTCTCTCACTCTTACTTCCTGTTGTGCCTGTAATTCAAAGGGTCAGCCTTGTCACACTGTGTCACGCTGAATATCCCCGAGAACTACGTTAAGGGTACACGTGTCTGTGGAGTGCTCAACTACTTGCACGTTAATTTCACGTGCAGGCTGTTCCGTTGATCGGATCAACTGGAACCCTCGACGTCGTAAGCGACGGAGTGCCAACAACAACAACAATGCGTGGATTAGTGGTCAAGATATTCGGCTGACAATCGTAAAGTTGTGAGTTCGATTCCAGGCGGAACGTTGTGTCATTGAGCAAGACACTTTATTTCACATTGCTCCAGTCCACTCGGCTGGCAAGTAGTAACTGTGTCACTTCGAATCTCACTGAAGACTACGTTAAGAGTACACGTGCCTGTGGAGTACTCAGCCACTTCTACGTTAACTCCAGGAGCAGGCTATTCTGTTGATCGAATCAATTGGAACCCTGCTCGTCGTAACCGATGGAGTGCCAATTGTTGTTTGGGTGCACCTTTTCGTCTACACAAATTCACTCGTAAAAAACACTTGTCCAAGGTGCAATCCGTGGGATGGAACCCAGACGCCCAAACTTGCAAAGTGATATTCCTATTCACTCGGCAATACTTGCGCCGTATTACTTACCTTTTGTATCTTTGGATACACGCATTGAATGCTACCCGCTGGGGTTGATTAAACCGCATGTTAGCTCTAACAGAGCTGATATATAATCAAAGACTAAGCCCGATTTTGTTTTATATACATTGTATATATGATTACATTAACGATTACATTATCGATATATACATTGTATATATGATTACATTAACGATTACATTATCGATATA
>NC_068988.1:92823951-92826026 GCF_001194135.2 Octopus bimaculoides
TACATTATCGATATATACATTGTATATATGATTACATTATCGATTGTGTTCTTCCGTATTAAAAAGTCGAGCATAATTTGAGGTAATCAATGCATTGGCATCGGTATTACATGTCATAAGAAAAAGATTTGCTTTTAGGAGGTCTATTAAACATTTACACATTTTAATGGGTTTAATTTTGTTTCTCCAGACTAAATTACATCGAAATTTAAGTATTTAAGTATCAGCAGTAAATAGGTATCATGTGATAGAGCGTACATGGGGATTTGATTATCTGGATCTGTTCAATTTGGTTCACAGATTTTTTTAATGATTTTTTTAACTAAACAGTTTGAAACTTCGTATACTGGTGGAATTTCTCACCCAGAACACGGTTTACTTTGAACATTTTTGATAAAATTTCGTAGTTTAGAAGTTATTTCGTGTTAAAATTGTCGAATTTGGGTAATTTTAGCCAGTCAACGACGTGTATTCAGTTGAAGAAAGCTACTACTGTTTGCGATAGTAATCGAAGAGGAACAACTTCCGGGTCAGCTCTACTAAATGTCACCATTCTGCTCTATTGGTATGTCGAGCGAAGATGATGCCACCTTTATCCTTTCTTCTTTTTTAGTCAGCACTCTGCATACCTTACTCTTTCCCTCCCTACTGACAGACAACCACTAGCAACCAGCAAGCGAACTTGTCACTGCCACTACAATTACCATATTTTCCGGCTTATAAGCCGCTATTTTTTTACATGGAAAATTTAGAGTGCGGCTTACGGTTACAGTACATTGGTACCTGGAAGAAAACAAACATATTTGTTTTGTTTTGCCTTCAT
This sequence comes from Octopus bimaculoides, assembly GCF_001194135.2. Classification (NCBI taxonomy): domain Eukaryota; kingdom Metazoa; phylum Mollusca; class Cephalopoda; order Octopoda; family Octopodidae; genus Octopus; species Octopus bimaculoides. Next base: position 92,824,775 of record NC_068988.1, read on the forward strand.
GTTTTGATAATGTTATTTTTAATTTAATAAAGACTTTTATATTGACGAAATGTGTTTGTTGATTATAGTAAGATAAAATCATAACAATAACATAGTTGTAAAATAAACCATTTTGAAACTACATACACATCAACAACATAAAAGCTAGCTGCGGACTCGTAGGGGTAAGTCGATCACATCGACCCCAGTGCTCAACTGATACTTATTTTATCGACCCTGAAAGGGTGAAAGGTAAAGTTGGCCTCAGTTGAAATTTGAACTCAGAACGTAAAGACAGGGTTTAATACAGTCTTGTAGGGCTTTTAATTCAGAATGCAATGAGTCGTGGCAGATATCACAAAGTGTTATACCCGACGCTCTCACAACTCTGTTAATTCTCCACTGCTATAAGTATTGATTTCTCTTTAAGAAGGAATTTTCGAAATATCCCAATTTGTAAAATTATTGTCTGTTAGCTTATATATGCATATAAAACATATTTGAATTTTTACTGATTTTTCGTTTATTCACATTCAAATTTGACAATGCTACATGCAAATTATCTCACTAAGTAAATGCCGTGTAATTTTTCCGAAACCACAAGAAAAGCTAATAATAATAATAATAATAATAAAAATAATGATGATGATAATGATGATAATAATAATAATAATAATAATAATAATAATAATAATAATAATAATAATAATAACTAGCTGGACCCGTGAAAAATTCACGGAAACATTTAAAATGTAAGCATCTGTAAACGGTGTCCTGGTGCCACGAGAAATGTTTGTGTATTATGACCGTCTGTCTTTAACGTTCTGAGTTCAAATTCTGCCGAGATCGACTTTGCCATTCGTCCTTTCGGGGTCGGTAAATTAAGTATCAGTTGTATTCTGGGTCGATCTAATCAACTGGTCCCTCTCCTACAAAAGATTCAGGCCTAGAAAAAGTATAGTGTGACAGTTACAGAATATATGAAGTAATGTAACACCAATGACTATATAATCCAACCAAAATATCTCAATGACACAAACATAAACGGAATTACTATTTAACCTTAATATATCGTACATATTCAAAGAACTTCAATGTACAAATCGAAATGTAAAAGAACGAAATAATAAATGGATTTATGAATGAAAGTCTGGTAATTGTGTTTATTTCCACCACGTGACACATATTATTGCAAACATGTTTTAAGTAACCTAAACTATACACACACACACAAGTACATTCATATATATATATATATATATATATATATATA
>NC_068988.1:92826319-92830831 GCF_001194135.2 Octopus bimaculoides
CTTTCACTTCCTTTGTATCCCTCTTCTCTCTCGCTTTTGATTTAACAATGTGTATATGTATCTATGTGTCTACTTCTCTTGCGATGTGATAAACATTTAAAACCACAAAACGAACGCCGTCACACTCACTGTCTCTTTCACTCTCTCCCTTTCTCTCTTGCTTTCCCTTTCTCTCTCTCTCTTACTTCCTCTCTGTCCTCCTTTCTCTCGCTTTGCCACTTCTTTGAAGTAAGTGTAACGCATACAACTGGTACATACAAAAACAAAAAGTTAGCGTATTAATATTATTGATAATAATAATAATAATAATGATAATAATAATCGTTATCCCCGTTAATATTTGTCTTATGTTTGATCCTCCTCAGTTTAGTATTAAGGAAGGCAAAGGCAGGGTATCACTTCAGAAATAGTAAACCATTTGCTCTTCATGGATAATCTGAAGCGTTTTAGTAAAAATGAAAGACAGATAGATTCCTTAAAGACAGTAAGACACTTCAGCAAAAATATAAGCATGGAATTTGGCATAGATAAGTGTGCAATATTAGTCATGAAAAGGGGACAGGTAGTCAGCAGTGAAGGTATCTTATTACCAGATGGTCAAACATTGAAATTATTTGAAGGTGAGAGTCATAAAGTATCTTGAAGTATTAGAATCTCACAGAGTACTAACTACAGAAGTGAAACGAAAATTGAGGAGTACATCAGAAGGGCGAGGAAGCTAATGAAGTCAAAGCTAAACGGTCCGAATCTTGCAAAGGCTGTAAATACTTGGGCAGTATCATTACTTAGAGCAGCTTTTGTAGACTAGACAAAACTGAATTAGTAAAGCTAGACAGAAGAACTAGGAAAGAATTCAATATGAATGGAGGACTCCACCTAAGGGCAGGAGTAGCAAGATTATACCTACCTAGAAAGGAAGGTGGAAGAAGGTTAATATCAGTAGAAGTCTGTGTGGAGTTAGCTAGAGTAGCTATAGACTCCTATGCAGGTGAAGAAAGTTTATTAAGAGCTGCTTGAGTCACATAGGACACAGGGAAACCAAAAAGCCAAATAGAAACCAGGAAAAAGAACAGAAGTTATCTGACTAGCAAGAGAAGGTTTGCATGGTGGATTCTCAAAGATTGTTGTAGCAAATAGTAGTAGTGAGACATGGTTATGGTTGCAAAAGGAAAGCTGAAAAGGGAGACAGAAAGTTTGTTAGTAGCGGCACAAAAAATCAAGCATTAAGGCCTAATTGGATAAAAGCCAAAATAGAGAAAAACCAAGTAGATTCCCTATGAAGGTTATGCAAAACAAAAAAGACGAAAGTGTTACTTATTATAATAAGCGAATGTAGCATGCTGGTACAGGAAGAATACAAGAAACGACATTACAATCTAAGGAGAGTAATCTACTGGGAACTATGTAGAAAGCTAGGATTTGAACAAACTGATAAATCGTATGAACATGAACTTAGTAAAGTACTAGAAAATAAGAAGTATAAGATGTTGAGGAACTTAAACATTCAAATTGACAAAATAATAGAAGCTAGAAGACCTGATTTAGTAGTAGTAGTAGTAAAGATAATAGAAGGTGGCAGATAATTGACTTTACAGTCCCAAATGATGGGAAAATCAATATGAGAAGTATAGAGAAAATAGCAAAGTACCAGGACCTAGCCATTGAATTACAGAGATTATGGAAAGTACGGATAATATATATCTCAGTAGTTATAGGTTTCATTAGGAACTACCCCTAAAGATTTGAACAAATGGATAGAGGAAATAGGCATAAATACCCAATTTAAACAACTCCAGGAAACAGTGTTATTAGGGACAGCTAGGATACTTAAGAGGGTTCTTGGCATCTAAGGTTACTTGTTGTAAGGAATTTTTTTCCAACAGCCTGATCTGTTGTGTATGATAATAATAATAATAATAATAATAATAATAATAATAATAATAATAATAATAATAATAATAATAATAATAATAAGCGGGAGTGCATCATAGCCATGTGTGTGTGTGGTAGCATCATAGCCATGTGTTTGTGAGTGGGAGCATCATAGCCATGTGTCGAGAAGAATTCTTTGGGGTTTGCATAATTCACCTTTGGAAACATGGGTGTTTTGTTCATCATTTTTAAACAAACCTTATTCAGGGATCTTTTGAGCGGGAAGAGCTACTCGACCTGAAGAAAATTCTAACTGTGCCTCACCTACAAGGTCATGCACTGTTTATCTTGATATGAGATCACTATGTCGCGCACATGGTTGTGATGCATGTGCCTGGAGCACCCTTATCATACGAGTGGTCATGACGGGTATACTGGGCTTCGCCTATTTTAACCCAGTGTCACTTTGATGGCATACACTGCTCTTTCACTCAATGATAATAATAATAATAATAATAATAATAATAATAATAATAATAATAATAATAATAATTTATTCTTTTTGTTAGCCACAAGGGCTCACATAAAATAACATTAAAAGACATGCAATAACACAAAAGACAAAAACAGGACGATACAATGAGTTTTCCGCGTGTAAACAATGTAAATAACAATTAAAATTGAACAAATTAAAACTCCCAATAGGGGAGGCGCTTTAAGGTCCTCGTGGAAAAACCCACAAAAGCCACGGGTGCTTGATTAACAGGGCAAGAGCCCTTCTCCATTAATTCCTTTTATTTTACAAGTGCACGCCCAGTTGACTGATCTTAACCATTTGAGCATGTCCCTGAATGGCTGACGATATGTGCATCTCTGATCACAAACAGAAGTAGTGGGGAGCATCATAGTCATGTGTTGAGAGGAATTCTTTGGGTTTTGAATTAAAAAAACGTATTTAGGGACCTTTTGAATAAACAAACCGTATTTAAGGACCTGAAGTATATTCCAACTGAGCCCAGCCTGCATTGTTATGCGCTGTTTATCTTGATATAAGATCACCCTACCACACACATTAGGTTGCGATGCACGTGCCTACTATACCCGTATCAGCCGGATAGTCATGATGGGTATATTAGGCTTCGTATATTTGTACTCCAGTGTCACTTTGATGGCATGCGCTGCTCTCTCACTCAATAATAATAAAGATATTTTGATGAGCTATACTGAAAAAAAAAATGGATACTTACATATACAGAAGTTTATGACGTTACAAATTCGACGGAGTAGACATAAAAGTGTAATTAAACCCATTGGTGCATATATCATCATCGAACGGAAATAGAATATGCAAGGATAATTTCGGTTGGGTAAGAAATCAGGACATAAACAAACGTAAATATCGTAAGGTATATTTTGTTTAGAACTTTAGCGATTTTGCGACCCACGGTCCTAATTTTACCCTAATAATAACGCTTTCTTAGAGATGGATAAAGTTAAAGCTTTGTTGAGTAAAGCTTTGCTGAGTAAAGCTTTGTTGAGTAAAGCTTTGTTGAGTAAAGCTTAGTCAACTAGCTTAAAACTAGTATCTTGCTGAAAGAAAATATGGAACACATAAGTACACTAATTGTCGTATGACAGTTAGTTGATTACGTAATGGACTAACAACTTCTATTTCGGGTTAAATAGCACCACGACAATAGAAACAACTCTTGGATGGAACATATCGGTTAAATGGCCTAAAGCCATCGGCGTTTCGGCTCCTTCAATAACAGACACCATCGCCCAGGCCAGCTAAGGTTCATCCTATTCCGACTTGCGTCATTGTCACCTCCTCTTCCTTCACCTCCTATCTACCCTTGAGGCCATAGGATGTAAGGCAGCGAGCTGGCAGAAACGTTAGCACGCCGGGCGAAATGCTTAGCGGTACTTCGTCTCTCTTTACGTTCTGAGTTCAAATTCCGCCGAGGTCGACTTTGCCTTTCATCCTTTCAGGGTCGATTAAATAAGTACCAGTTACGTACTGGAGTCGATATAATCGACTTAATCCGTTTGTCTGTCCTTGTTTGTCCCCTCTGTGTGTAGCCCCTTGTGGGCAATAAAGAAATAAGATTGTCGAGAAATCCAAATAAACCTGACCTGTTGATCTTGAGTAGCCAAGCTTCTAGGTTTTTCTTTGAATGGTAATAGAGAATTATCTTCACCACCAAGCTAGAGTTGATTGACTGATCTGTAATGATGTCAATGACAAATCTACATACTGAGTACTCGAATTTGTCGATTATTTCTCTTCTTTAGTAGCCTGGCCCTTGACCTGCAAACCTAAAACTACCTCCTGCCCAAGCGTTAGGTTTCTCAGTTTCTGGTAGGATCACCCTACTCCCCATGGCCAAAGTTGTTGTGATGAGTTAGTGGTCCGACTGACTTGGTCACTATGTACAGGGGAAAAGTGTAAAGAATAACGCAGGTAGCAGAACCTTTTATTATTACTTTTCTTAGTCGATACCAGTCTTATGTTTCTGACACTATAGACATCTGTGAAGAAATTGCTTTCACTTGGGGAAAAAAGAAACATTACAAAAAGACACACACACACACACACACACACAGAGACAGACACACACACACACACACACACACACA
>NC_068988.1:92831628-92835425 GCF_001194135.2 Octopus bimaculoides
TATTCAGGGACCTTTTGAGCGGGATGGGCTACTCGACCTGAAGAAAATTCTAACTGGGCCCCACCTGCGAGGTCATGCGCTGTTTATCTTGATATGAGATCACCATGTCGCGCACATATGATTGTGATGCACGTGCCTGGTGTACCCTTATCAGACGGGTAGTCATGATGGGTATACTGGGCTTCGTATACTTTACCCCAGTGTCACTTTGATGGCATGCACTACTCTCTCACTCACTCAATGATAATAATAATAATAATAATAATAATAATAATATAATAATAATAAATGCCCTGATACAGTACCAGGCGGTGGCTTTCATGGCTTCTTATCGTAACTGATTTTCCATTGTCATGTAGATTGTTTTGTCTTCGTATAAAAAATAAACTACAGCAAATATTCTGCTCAATACCACAGATTTGCTTGTCAGTTGTCTGACCTTAACCAGTTGAGCATGTCCCTTAGTAGCTGACGATATATGCATCTCAGATCACGAGCAGAAGTAGCGGGGAGCGTCACAGCCATGTGCTGAGAGTAATTCTTTGGGGTTTGGATAATTCACCTCTGGAAACATGGGTGCTTCGTACAACACCGTTAAACAACCCTTATTCAGGGACCTTTTGAGTGGGATGGGCTACTCGACCTGAAGAAAATTCCTAACTGGGCTCCACCTGCAAGGTAATGCACTATTAATCTTGATATGAGATCTCCATGTCACGCATATATGGTTGTGATGCATGTGCCTAGTGCACCCTTATCAGATGAGTAATCATGATGGGTATACTGGGCTTCGTATATTTTACCCCAATGTCACTTTGATCGCAAACGCTACTCTCTCACTCAATAATAATAGTTTTCTCTAGATCTGGTCGTTCTCTTTGAGAGGTAGATGGGATACAGGACCCACTCTTCAGTCCGCCAGGGTGACACTGTGAGTCTTCGTCCGAGGTCCTCACTTTTAAAGAGGACCCAATGCCGGCAAACTGTCTCTCTCTGTGTATATGGGCCACATCTATTAAAATTTCTCCGAGGTCCTTCTCAACGTGACCGATGGAAACTATTTCAGTTCTCCTACTTTCGCCTGATACGCATCTAAGATCTCGACACTGTTATCACTGCTATTCTCAAGGTGGTCACCGCTACTACTGCAAAGTGGACTTTCGACTTTTTCTCCCTCTCTTTTCTCCTCCCTGTCTCCTGTATTGTTTCCAGTAACGGAAGGAAGGGGAGGGAAATCTTCAGCAGTCACTAGACCTGCGAGAGGGGCAGTTTTTCTTAACTCTTTCAAGTTGGGCTCCGGGAGGGGGGGCCAAACAAGTACCGAAACCTAGTGACAGGTGCCTGGTGTTTCTATTAACAACTTGGAACAAAATGTAAACCAAAAAAAAAAAAAAAAAAAAACCCGCACCAAACGGGTGTAAACAAATGTTTTCAAAAGGACTTACTTGGAGCGTTCGAAAACACGTCCGATGTACTCTGCAGCAAATATAATAATGACAATGATGATGATGATGAGGATGATGATAATAATAATAATGATAATAATAATAATAATAATGATAATAATAATAATAATAATAATAATAATAATAATAATAATAGCTGTGAATTTGCGTCTGTAAACTGGGAATGCATACAACGAGTTTCTCTGCCCTAGGTGTACGGAAAACACTCGGCGAGAAATGGAAGAAAATTTGAAGAAAGAAGAAAAAAACAAACAACATAATAATAATAATAATAATAATAATAATAATAATAATGATGATGATGATAATAATAATAACTGAATGCAATTATATGCATTATTCATTCGTCCAATACATGCCAAATTAGTAGGACAAACTATATAAAAATGAACGTAATGTTGAAAGATGCAATACAATAAGTGTAGGGATAAGTCTAAAAATTTGATGATGATGATGCCAGTGATGATGATGATGCCAGTGATGATGATGATGCCAGTGATGATGATGATGATAATGATGATTATGATGATGATGATGATGATGATAGTGATAATAACGATGACTTTGGTAATAATAACTCTCTTGCAACAACACCCATTCGTATATCCAATTGCAAAATGCATACAAAAATTTGAATAGACACCAGACAAAGTTATACAAAAGCAATAGGATCTGACACGTCTCACAACATTAATTTATATTAAAGTTTTCTTAATTACACAAATAATTACACAAAATATTTAGATAACTATATAAAACAAAGAAAATGTCTAAAGATATAATTTGAAGAAACAGCAAAACAATTACACCAACTTACTCAAAGACATGTGAGAAGCCCTTCGTTTGGGTTAGAGTATGCCACGGCTTTTCTAACTTGCTACGTCACATATTAGAACTTGCGGCACCCAAAGACTACGAGAAGGTGTCTTGCGTTGAACAGGAGAAAAAGAATTCAGCCTTCTCAGAAAATTGCTGTTTTATGGAGTTATAGATCATCCATGTCACTTTCAATACCTTCCTATTGACTAATGTCTTTTAAACTCACGCCATGTTACATTCTCCCCAGTTAGCGCATTATCCTTGTAACTACACTTTACCAGGCTCATTTGTGTTCTTAGGGTTAGGCTGCTTATTTGCAGGATCACAAACTTAATATTGTCCCTTGACGAGAGGAGTTTTTTTCGGGTATCTTACACATATTTTGTTCGGATTTTCCCTTTTACTTTTTTAAATTGTACTCGACATACTACCATCTTTCTCCATTCTCTATTTGTCGTCTGTAGCCACAAAATTATGTGGTGACAGACGACTATTTGGAGGTCCTCTCCTATGAATGGCCGTCTTACTGGATCTTGGCCGTCTTACTGGATCTTGGCCGTCTTACTGGATCTTGGCCGTCTTACTGGATATCAACTCATGACATCTAGAACACAGTGAGACCCTCGACTATTCTTGGAGCTGTGACCAAGGATGACTTCGAAAGAGCGGTTTCTATCTCTTGCTGTGGTTATGGCAAAACTAACCTCTGCGGAACTTGAACTTGGAATACTATATCGTATTCTGACCGCCACTGTAACGATGTTGCCACTCCATTGCTTCGCCTTTTGTAATTGTTTCTAAGTTTGTCACTAGGTAAGCAACTTTGAAGAGATAGGGTCAGTCGTATAATAGGAGCCCAGTACTTGGTTGGTACTTTATTTTATCGAGTACGGAGGGATGAAAAGCAAAATTGCTCTAGGTGAGATTTGAACCCAAAACACAAAGAACTGGATAAAATACCGCATTTTCTCCGAAGACAGAAAAGAGAAGAAAAAAAGAAGAAAAAGGAAGAAAAGCAGGATCTATTTTAAAACGGGGGCCACATTTTTCATTAATGTTTTACGTAGTGTTTTTGGTACGGAAAGACTTTCAAACTTCGTATACTTATCTATTTTGTGTTATAGAACAGAAAAATATTTTTGTATTCGAATTTATTTCATGTAAAAAATTGTCTTATTTCGATAATTTCAACCAATCACTGACAAGTATTCAGTTGTTTACATTTACTCCTTTGGCTCGTTAAGCGTATTTAATCTCCATACCTTCGTTTTGTTTGCTTTTTTCATTTTAAATTTGCGTTAACCCTAACCCTAACCCTAACCATAACCATAACCCTAGGGTTAGGGTTAGGGTTAGGGTTAGGGTTAGGGTTAGGGTTAGGGTTAGGGTTAATTGTTTCAGAATCGTTTGTTTATGTAGTCGGCACTTAATGTATATCGGCTGAATGGACGTCAGTGATTGGTTGAAATTACAGAAATACGACAACTTTAACATGGAATAACTTATGGATTT
>NC_068988.1:92835435-92836506 GCF_001194135.2 Octopus bimaculoides
ATTGGTTGAAATTACAGAAATACGACAACTTTAACATGGAATAACTTATGGATTTCTTTTTTTTTTAAGAAGACTAAGAGAAAAAGATGTTTTATAGGACACATTCTACCAGTGTTCCAAGTTTCAAAGTGTTTCGTTAATGAAAAATGTGGCCCCCGTTTTAAAAAAGATCCGAAAAGCAAAAGTAGTAGTGTTAGTAGTATTAATATTAGCAATAGTAGTAGTAGTAGTAGTAGTAGTAGTAGTAGCGGTCGAAAAAGGAGAAGAAAAAGAAGAGGAGGAATAAGAAGGAGGAGGGGAATAGCATGACAAAAATAACAGTAATAATAATAATAATAATGAGAAGAAGAAAAAGAAGAAGAAGAAGAAATGATATAATAATACTGAAACGTTATCAAAATTTAGCATGAATAATGTCAATTGTAGGTCATTTGACTTCGAATCCAAGGTTATTATTATTTTTTTAATCATTGAATACGTATATATTAGCTCAGTTGTTAGATTGTATGTCATTACATTGTGGACAACTAAACTGGTAAGTTGGTTTCTTTCAATATTATTTTCTCATAGCTTGTACGATACAAGAAATTCTTTCAAGTGAATTTTTCAGAGTTGTGGTCTAAGTGCGCGTGTATGTTTAATGTAGTTGATTGGCAAGTATTTAAGATACAACTTCACCAACTTAATTGAAAGCAGCACTTAATTGATACTTATTTTATCGTCACCGGAAGAAGAGAAGATATAATCAACTTCCGACTGTTTCTGTTATACAACTGCCGCAAATTTACATCTTCACCGGTTCACTGTATATTTAGCAGTGGCGAGGATGTTAAAGAAATGTGCAAAACTTCCTGAAAAGGAATTCGTTCCGGCAAACAACTTTGATCCTATTGGTTACAAAACATGCCATTTATTACAGCTTCAACTTGATTGCTATCGCGTGAGGGGAATTCAGAAGGGGAAAAGCTGTGTAGAGGTCCGTTATGTATGTATATGTATGTATGTATGTATGTATGCATATATGTATGTATGTATATATATATATATATATATATATATATATATATATAT
>NC_068988.1:92836756-92844403 GCF_001194135.2 Octopus bimaculoides
TATCTATCTATCTATCTATCTATCTATCTATCTATCTATATATATATATATATATATATATATATATACGTGTGGTGCTGGAAAGCTCCTCGCTTTAAGGGTTTCGCGAAAGGCCTGGCTGAGTTCTTTTACAAAGCCTAGAAAAACTGAGAGACCACCGCAATAAGTGTGTGAATCTGAGAGGGGAATATATTGAATGAAATCATAACTGATTCTCCTGTATTTTCTTTTATCCAAAGCCAGGAACTTTTCAGTCCCGCCTTCTACACACAAGCACAAGCGCGCGCACGCACACACTGAGCTTCACTACTTGTGGATGCATGCGTAACTGGAAGAATAAATCCGTATATGCTTTAATAAGTACATGAGTGTCTGAACGCACTATTAATACACAGATGTGCCCTCGACGCAACCATGGTGTCTTTGTTCCGAAAATAGCTCGATTCTATTAGATCCTGAAAATAATATATATAATATATGGTACACACACACATACACACACATATATGTAAAAAAAAGTTCTCATTAAAACCAGGAAAACCACAATTTAAGTTAAAAGTTCTCAATAACATAAAAGTAAATTGTAAAAACGTGTGTGTCTGTATGTATGTATGCATGTATGTACATACATATATATATATATGTGTGTGTATGTGTGTGTGTGTGCGCGTGTAGTAATGATAATAATAATGATAATAATAATCTTTTCTACTGAAAGCACGAGTTTCATTGGTCCTTAATTTATCGACCCCGCAAGGATGAAAGGCAAAGTCGACCTCGGCGGAATAATAATAATGATGATGATGATGATAATAATAATAATAACAATGAAAATAAAATGTCCTAGAAAGTACGTAACATAAGAGTTTGTGAAACTTGAGCATACAGATTGACAGAGGACTAGAAGCCAGAAGGCCTGATTTAGTAGTTGTAGGTAAAGAGAATAGAAGGTGGCAGATAATTGAATTTGCAGTCCTAAGTGATGAGAAAGTCAATATGAGAGGCACAGAGGAAATAGCAAAGTACCAGGACCTAGCCACTGGATTACAGAGACTATGAAAAGTACGGGTAAAATGTATCCCAGTAGTTATAGGTGCATTAAGAACTATCCCTAAAGATTTGAACAGATGGATAGAAGAAACAGGCATAAAACCTAGTTCAGTACAGCTGCAGAAAATAGTGTTATTAGGAATAACTGGAATACTTGGGAGAGTTTTTGACTTCTAAGGTTACTTGTTGTAGACCGATGTTAGGGATCTTTCTTTTCCGAAAGTCTAATCTGTTGTGCGTATATGAAATAACAACAACGACGACAACAACAACAATAATAGTGTCAGGTAAAAAACGAAACAATACGAATACCAACAAAGAACAAATAATTTTCAGTGAAATAGACTCTTCAGGAACGACGAAGGAAAATTCTAAAATTGTGTAAACAACTGAACAAGGAAGAAGAGCATCAGAAGAAGAGCATCAGAAGAAGAGCATTTGCTGAAACGGCAAGGACGTTCTGAGGAGAAATCTGGAGCAAAAGAAGTCTAACATAAAATAACCGGAGACTGGTTGCGCGAATTTGAAAGAGAAACAATAACATAACAATTACAAACAAAGAAGTGAAATAGGTGATAAAGAAAATACCAAACTGTAAAATCCCCTGACCAGATAGTGTTCAGTGATTCTGGCTAAAAAAAATCTTCCACGAGTAAACAACCATATATAACTGTTTTTACTGCATAGAAAATGGAATGCGAAACATGAATGATAAAAGGAAGGATAGTGCTGATACAGGACAAAAAAAAGAAGAGGAAATCAGTAATTATAGACCTGTTGTATGTTTACCATCAAACTGGATGTTATTAAATGGCCTCATAGCAGATGAAGTAAACAATTTTCTGGAAAGGGAGAATTTATTGCCGGAGGAGCAAAAAGAATTCAGAAAGAAGTCAAAGGAGACTGTCAATCTGCTGCATATAAATAGTAAGATATTAAATGAGGTACACATAAGAAAGGAAGATGTAGCTCTTGGCCGGATTGATTACAGGAAGGCTTACAACAGCGTTACACACTGCTGGATCTCTGAGTACTTGAAGACGTTCAGAGTCAATGAGAAGATAAATAGCAATAGGAGTGTGGGAATAGAACTGATATGTGCAAATGAGTCGCCGAGAAACGTGAAATCACGTAGGAGCATTTTCCTGTGAGACTCCTTCTTTCCGCTACCCTTCGTCATTGTGTTAATCGCTGTGACAAGTATACTGAAAAAATACAGGCCTACCTATGGGTTTACTAAGGTGAAGATAAATCACTTACTTTACTTACATGGATGACCTCAAAGTATATGCAAAAACGAAAAAGAACCGAATTGTCTGATTCAAACAGTAAGTGTATTCAGCTAGGATATTGGAATGCAGCATGGAGTAAATAAGTGTGCAGTGCTGATTATGATGAGAGGGTGGAAGATAATCTCTGATGGCGTAATACTTACCACAAGACAGCATTATTAGTTCACTGTGGAATAATGTGGGCTAAAGATGCTTTGGAGTATTTCAAGGCGATAAAATAATGGAAGGAGAAATAATAAAGAAAACTTCTAAAGAATACAAGAGGGGAAATAGGAAGATGATCGAAACAAAATTAAATAGAGGGAATATTATTAAAGTAAAAAATACACGCGCTTGCCGGTATTGAGATACTTTGCTCCCTTTCTGAAATGGATAAAAGCCGTGCTACAGAACTTGGATTGAGAACTAAAATGCTGCTCACAATGCAAAACATACACCACCCTACAAATTATACCGATAGACTCTACCTACCAAGAAAAAAAAAAAAAAAGGAAGGAGACAGAGGATTGCTAGAGGTAGAAGTCAAGGTTAATACCACAATATTGGGGTTGAAAAATTATGTTGTGCGAAGTAAAGAAAGAATACTAATGGCAGCTAGAGATGCCCCCAAATTTACTGAAACATTAGGAAAATTCAAAGAGAGGAGGAAGCACAATAGAATCTCTTGGGACTTTTCCATAAAGACGGAACATACTACTGAAGCAAGGAAACCAGAAATGAACCCAGAGGAGAAAATAAACAAACACCATGAGATCATAGACTTTGCAATGCCATATACAATAAGGAGCATTAGCTGGAAATCCTTATTGGTAGCATTGCGAACGACTAAAATCATGAAGGTGGTAGTTCAGTACCGCTGCAGTCGGATGACTAAAACCAATAACAAAATAAAAGCAAATGTGTATACATACACACATACACACACACAGACAAGCGCATACACACACACACACACACATACACAATGTGAGTGGAATGTATAAGGATAAAATTATGCAGGCAGGTATCGAGGTAGCTTTCAGATATATTTCAGATTACCGCTAACCTCATCAAGTTACAATAAGTGTCAATAGTCGCTTGGTGTTAGCAACTTCGCTGTAATTCATCTGACGAGTAACTCCAGGTATGCTTCCCTGGATTATGAATACTATCAAGAATGTAGATTTCAAGCAATTATAAAGAATACGGAGACTGGTGCATCATCAATTTTTTTCTTTTAATTTTATAGTTGGTCATACAGCATAATTATTTGGTTACAATGATCGACACGTTTTTCTGCTGCACATATCATGATGTGCAGTTGCACATACAACTCAGCAAATTCTTCTGTGCACCTTCATTTAGGGTCTTCAACAAACGTGGTTCGAAGCGAACTGAGTTAATTTCTTTATTTGTGGCTAGTTTAAGATACCAAAGAAAGTGATAGGAGGTTGAAATCTGATATGGCTATAAAATTTATTCTTAGGATGACCTATAAAGTTTATTTTTTAGAGTGACCTCAATTTAACAGCAGCGCAGTGCAGAAATTTGGAGTTTAATCTATGTTGAATTAGGTCAAAGCATATTTGCACATTTTAACAGGCTTTTTACCAGTGTGAAAGGAGATTGAATAGAACTAATGTTTAACAGCTACATCGACGGAGTTCTGTCAATACATTTAGCGATTGTGCACTTTCTACTCAAATATTAGGTCATTAATAAGTTTCTATACGTGTATATGCTGCTATGATTTATAAGAGAGAGAGAGAGAGAGAGAGAGAGAGAGAGAGAGAGAGAGAGAGAGAGAGAGAGAGAGAGAGAGAGAGAGAGAGAGAGAGAGAGAGAGGGAAGGAAGATATTCCAGCTAGTGATATTCATGATATTTTGTTGATAATGTCTCGACATATATCTCCATTCCGCATTTCCCCCTTGTGTATAGGATATCAGTTTACCCGGTACCAGCATGAAAATGCTGAAAGATTTTTCCCTGCATGTGTAAACATCTCAAGGCCTGTTCTAGCCTGTTGTTAAGCAATTGGTATTTCGATGTAAAAATCTGGTACATTTCTTCTGTGCACAAATCACATAACTTTTCCCCTGTTCTGTATAGTGTACCTGTACTAATTTTATCCTATTCTAACTTGCGTTTGTCTTAAGCTACCAGACGAACTTGCTCAAGCTTGTCCTGTTCATCTTATTTCTATCCTTAAACGACTTATGTGTTTGCCAGTCTCGATTTAAAGCTGTCGAGATCCCACTACCTATAGAGATGTAAGAATTTTCCTCCGATGTAATCTTACATCGATATATTAAGTTCTTCCTCAAACTTTGTGTATCTAAAGGACAGATTTTATTTTTCCATAATTACAAATATGTACATCTTTTTTATTTTTATCTATATTAGTGGCGCTCGTATTAGATATACTCCCGGTTTGTATATCTATCGGTCTACTATCATTTATATTCTGGCTACTGTCGAGGGTATCCATACTGATATTTCTCGGCCCGGGCCTGTCGGGATAGAGGTTGTGGCAGTTGCATCCCCTGCGCTACTTCTCGGTTCTCTGCTGTTACCTTCCCCACTACTAATAATAGACTAGACCAAACCTTGTGATGTTTACATATGCATGGAAAACCTTTAAGCACACATGTCAATATTAGGTATATGCATACACTTTTGCGTGTTATTAATCTGATTTTGTATAATACAACATTCTGGTTTGGTATTTTTGACACTCAAGCGAAGATATGACAAAGGAAAATTAATTAAGTCTGACGTGAATGCTTTCTTTCAACTTCGTAAAACCTACAACTTCTTTTTACCGTGAATAAATTTTACGATCTATAAATCGTAAGCTCCTCTAGTTCTTTTTAAGTATAGGCTTCCAAAATTTACTTTTTTAGCTGTTACATGTTAACGGCATTTTTCTCCCTGAAAACAAAACAAAACAAAGAAACAAACAAATTAATTAACTAAAAAACCAACAAACAATTTGAAGTTTTCCACATGTACGCAAGAAGGGAATTCTAGATTCTAGAGAAAGAAAAAGAGTCACCTACCTAGCGATTATACTGCAAAGCAAACAGGAGCGTCCGCTTCCATGTTTGTTTGGGGGTTCCACGGAAAAGTCTTTCAAAAGCCTAGTGGTGGCTTTGACCTAGGCAGACCCTGCCTCATAAGGGAACCTTTCTTTCATTATAAGTTTTTAAGGGAGCCTAACCATTCGGAGGTCATAAGGGACTGAGATCTTGATTTGGGTTAAAGGCTCTCCCCCCCACTTTCTATGTCCCCTCCTTCCAGCCATTAGATTTTAATTTTTTTCCCGACTAGCACAAAGTCTGGTATTATCTTCTTCTGTATTTTTGAGTGCAGTTGTGTACTTTATATTTGTTACTGTACTTTATATTTGTTACTGTACTTTGTATTTGTTACTGCTAGTGGAGATGGTGGTGACGGTAGGTGATGGTGATAGTGGATGGTGTTATGTAGGTGGGTAGATGGTGATAGTTGGTGTTGGTAGTGGGTGGTGGTGGTGGTTGTGGGTGGTTGTGGGTGGTGGCGGTGATGCTGGTAATGATGTGTTTGCTGTAATCCTTAAAATGTCGAATTGTTATAACGCCCACTTCGGCATAACAGTATAGTTGTTAGACCATTAAAGACACAACTATCTAAGAACGTCTCCTTCCTACTCTCCCCTTCTATTGACCGACGCCACCTTATCTATAGTGACTAGCATATACCTCTCGTCACGTGGGAGGGGTGTACCATTAGTACTGTTATCGCCACATCTCTCCTTTTAAGTTTTTTTCTTAGGAAGTGTCATTTTATTTCTTTTAATGACAATACTTTTAATATCGCCCCACCTCCCTTCTTTCAGTTTTTTTTTCTTAGTTACACATTTAATAATTTTTCCGTTTAGCATCCACTTCCAGGACGTCCACACATTTTGTTTTCTTACGCGTGTGCACCTGGGTCCAATCACCTGTAATGGCGTCGGTACCTGAAAAGTGTCATATAACCATTCCATTAGTTCTTCCGTTCTCTTGGGTTCGCTGTCAGCTAATCTTATTTTCAGGTATTTCATGTGTCTCATGTATACGCCTTTTCTACTTTTTACCAAGTATAGCATTTTTCCTATGCCATCTTCCTAACTCTGTTTTCCGCTCTTATATGCCCTCACAAATACCTTTTCACAAATTTTGAAAAATTTTGCTGTATTTTCCCTTGCAATTTTTCTTTTCTTGCCCGGTTGCAATTTGTTGAAGTTTTCAAGCTTTAAAGGAGGCTGACAAATGAAAAATAAGACTACTGAATAATAATAATAATAATAATAATAATAATAATAATAATAATAATAACAACAACAACAACAACAACAACAACAACAACAACAACAACAACAACAACAACAACAACAACAACAACAACAACAATAATAATAATAATAATAACAATGATCCGTTCTACTAAAGGCATAAGGTTTGAAATTTTAGGGAGGGACAATATATGAACATTGCTAGTATTATTACATCTTCCCCTCTTTCCCTCTATCTTTGTCTGTCTGTCTCTCTCTCTCTCTCTCTCTCTCTCTCTCTCTCTCTCTCTCTCCATATATATATATATATATATATACTCACACATAATTTATCATACATACTATATTTTACAGCCTATCTGAATGACACAAATGCTTTATCTGTAGTTCAAATTATGTCCTTACTACTTCATAGCAGAGGAACGTCCAAATACATACTTTTTATATTGTGAAGACGTCATGCTTCTAAGAACACATCGGAATACGATTTTATCCTACTCTATTATTTCTTTTTTTCTGTAGTCGAAGCATATCGCATTTGTTTAAGTATTATTGAAGCATTTATTTCGTTTTTATCATTGTGTTATTTTTTTAAAATTACTTCTCCCCTCCTTAGATACTTGTACAAGTATGTTATCTCATTTCTCCTTTCTGTTTACTGTTTTCTGTTTTCTCTTTGGTAGTTCAGTATCCTTTTCTGTTTGTTTTCCTGTCTTGTTTTTTGTCCGCCACTACATTCCTCCATGGCAAGGTTTAATTTGTGCATACAAATTTAATTTGCGGTCCATGGGAAGAGCCGTTTTAACGATCTACCCAGCTCTTCGAAACGCCGGTGTTAAAGCGGGGGTAGCTGATGAAGGAGAATGTTCTCTGTGTGGCTTGTGTGTTTTCTCGCCTACGTTTTGTTTGCAATGTCCTGTACCCAGATATGCACCTATACATACAGGTGGATGTCGGTATGCACATACCTGTACGTATATATGCATATACTCATTTACTATTTGTTTATA
>NC_068988.1:92844514-92861129 GCF_001194135.2 Octopus bimaculoides
ATATATATATATATATATATATATAAATATATAGGGACAAATTCCGTTTGTAAAACTAAAGAAAATGGTTAGATATCTGCGTTACAACTTGTTAAGTAACAACTCGAAACATTTACGCACACACGCACACACACATACACGCACACACACATGTAGCATGTATGCACATTAACGATTAATAACGAAATATACGCATAAAAATCAGACAAAATGAATGACCAATAGTAAATGTAATCGGGTATAACATCATAGTATATGAAGACAGCACACGCACGAACGGGTAACCTACTGCACACACACACAAACACTTACGCATCCACACACACACCGACTCTCTCACACACACACCGACTCTCTCACATACACATACACACATCCACACACACTCTCACTCACAGTCACACACCCACACAGTCACACACCCACACACAAATCGACTTACACACACACACCCACACCGACACACAAATCGACTCACACACACACACACACACACACGTGTGTTTGAAGGTAGAATTTACAGTTTTTATTTTGAAAGTAAAAAAGCGTTTCCCGATCAACCGAAATAGATAAAAATTTACCTATTCACAGACCATGTATTCCTTCATTTTGGAGCCAACTTCCTAAGTAGTGGCTCATACAGAGCTATCATAAATATTAACATTTTGGTCACTTTTTATGTGGCTCAGACAAAGACTCAGTGTTCCCTATTAGAACGCAAATTGATCCGCTAGATTTTTGAAAAATATTAATATTAAACTGAATATCCTCTAAAGTTTACTTAATGGATTTGTATGCCATTGATACATGTAACGGTCCGGTTCTTTGTTTTATTACGAACCGGCTTTCAAAAATAACTTAACCGAATCGTTACAGCATATTTTGATGTTAAAATTCTTTCTTTTGTGACATCTAAACGGCCCTGACTGATACACTTAGAATTCCTATAGAACGAGAGTACCATGCAAATAAATGTCCGCGAAAAGTTAGTTGCAGAGATAGTTGAAGATGTTTTATTGAAATAAAACTTACAGCAATATAATTGCAAAGAAACATTTGAAAAATGCGCAAGTTTATTGAGTAAAAACCCATATTTACAAAACTAATTTGAATAATTGAAGTTTGAAAATACTATAAACAGTCCTTCTATTCTTTAGTCGAGCAAATCGACCTGAGAACTTATTCTTTGTAAGCCTTGTACTTATTCTATCGGTCTCTTTTGCCGAACCGCTAAGTTACGGGGGCGTAAACACAAGCAAGGTTGTAGACACACACACACACACACACACACACACACACACACACACAAATACACACTCGCATATATATATATATATATATATATATACATCCAATACATTAAGTACGATAGACCCCGGTTTCTTCAAATATGCTATGTTTCATGCGGATGGTATTCTTTGGTATTTTCTCCCAGGACTTAGATATACATATTTCACGATACACATGCAAAAATAAAATTCAGGACAAATCCTGCTGGAAATGAATTAAAATTTCACCTTGTTTCCGAAAAAATAAATATTAGCTTTATACAATGAGAGGAAGGAGCGAATTTCAATGATTTTCCGTGCTTCCCATTCGCCAAAATTTGCTCCTATGTAATAAGAAATGTACGTTGCATCCTCATTACGATGATATGACCATAATGAGGAAAATCAAATGTTTTCTTACTGACGCTTAAATTTATGATTTGTTTCTGATTGTTTAGAAATTAAGAAAATCATAAATTTTATGGTTGCTTAAAATGGTTCGTATTAATAGTTCCTGTTTTCTTTTTTTTTTTTCATGTCTGGTTTTAGAACAACGCCATTTGATAGGAATACGAAACGTGAAGTTTGTGGTTTTTCAAAATGTCAAGTTACCTTCATACAAAAGAGAATTCGCAAATTTCGTATGAGACGATCCCTGAAAGATTGCGTAAGAGAGCTGAAGAATATCCAGGCAGAGTGACAATCGTTTGCTACGATGCAGAATTCCAAAGACACCAAATAACCATGTAAGTATATGCGAAAGTGAATTAAATATTTGAACCCAAAATACAAAGTTTGATCAATAAGTATCCAGACTATTGCCATAGTAACAACGGTAAAGCATGCAGAATGAAGCCGCTTGGAAAATTGACCTTGAACTCTGCTGTGCATGCGCACTAAGTTTTAACGTTCTAGTTCACCTCCGCTGTTTTCAGCAGTGCTTGGTAGGAAGGTGTGTAGTGTGTAATAGTCGCATTGACCATGACAGAGAAAGCTGCTATGGCGATACCTGCTCAGAGGTCTACACAAAGTTCCAAAAAGTGTATGGAAAGGAGTGTATGAGCCACACACAAATGTACGAGTGGTTCAGACGTTTCCAAGATGGCCGAAAAATGTCGATATTGACGAACGTTCTGGGAAACCAGCAGAACTGAGAAAAATATCGCAAATGTGCGTGAAGCTCTGAGGGGAAATCGTCGAATTACCATTCGTGAGTTAACGGAGAATGTATAGATTAGTTACGGTTCAGTTTAGTCCGTTATCACTGAAGATTTGGGTATGAGATGCGTGTCTCCCAAGTTTGTGCCAAGACTGTTTTCAGCAGACCAAAAAGACAATCGGGTTTCAGTTGCACAAGATCTCTTTGACTGTGTCGAGAACGATGAAAACTTTTTCAAAACTTTGCGTAGGCCTTTGAGCAGGTTTCACCAAGCTCTTGGCAAAACTTGATGCCGATTCTCTGCTCAACTTTCTCTATCATGGTCAATGCGACGATCACACACTACACCTTCCTTCCAGGCACTGTTGTAAACAGCAGAACTGAGCTAGAATGTTAAAACTTAGTGTACCTACAGAGCAGAGTCCAAGGTCAATCTGTGCCAAGTAGCTTTACTCTGCGTTTTTTAGCTTCATTACTATGGCAATGGTTTGGATACTTATTGATCAGACAATGTATGACAGAACAGGTGACGTGCAACGTTCATTGTACCTGTGTTTGTATGCCAATATATTTTCTTGTGTGTAGAAGCATAAACATCCATACTCGAGTGACGTATTCTCCTCTGTCACTCATCTTAAATGTTTGGTGTACTTAAGCTATGGTCTATCAGAAACTGAAATCGATATACATCGTTTATATAGGAGGCTTACTGGTAGAGTAGTTGAAGCATCGGAAACAATGCCACGTGGTATTTGTTGCTACTTTCTGTTTCTGAATTCAAATCCGATTGAGTTGATTGTCATCCTTCCAAGATTAATAAAAAGTTTCAGTCTCTGGTAGAAGACTGGTAGAATTGGGAAAATGTTGGCTCAGATATCTTGCAAGATTTGTTCTGTAAATATATTTTCGCGTTCCAGATTCGTATCTCGAAACACTCTACTTGGCCGTAGATTTAATCCTGCAACTGGTGTCACCATCTGGCATCTTAGATGTCTGTAGCAGAGTCCGCTCTTGTGCATACATTGGGGGAAGTCTCCGGATTGAGGATATCTGCATCAATTTCTGGGTAGTTTTGCTTGTTAGTTCAGTCAATTATCAACAAAATGCTCTGCGTTCTTTCAAGGGAATATAGAAATATTAAATATATATAATCTACTCTATTATGAAACTATGTATTTAGTAGCATATATGTTAAATATGCTGCTTTTCTTTACAGGAAAGAGGTGTACGATGGAGCGGTGAAGTTCGCAAAGGCTTTGATGAAACTAGGCATTAAAAAAGGAGACACAATTGCATTTTGTGTTCCTAACTGTGTGGAATGGATGAGCTACGATATTGGAATCATGATGACGGGAGCTTATTCTATGAGATTAATGTTTGGATTAGCAGATATGAAATCTATTATAAAAGGATGTAGTGCTGTTGTATTTGGATCCAAATCTATTTGGGACAATTTCTTAACTATTGCACAAATAAATGATAATGGAAAAGTATCCTGCGAAGCGTGTCTTGATTTGAAGTTTGCCATTGATGTATCCAATACAGATGGACCAGCCAATGCTTTATCTGCTGCTAAATTGATGGCAGAAATAAGTGAAGATGTCGCAGTTGAATTTCCTTACATTGACCCAGAGGATATTGCATCAATCAATCAGACTTCCGGAAGCACAGGTGTGCCCAAAAGTATCTGTCACAGCCATTTTGAATACTTGAACTTACCTGATTCAGATCATAATGAGAGTTCTCGCTTTATCATATATAATAGTCGTCCAATGGGAT
The DNA here is from genome assembly GCF_001194135.2 of Octopus bimaculoides. Taxonomy (NCBI): domain Eukaryota; kingdom Metazoa; phylum Mollusca; class Cephalopoda; order Octopoda; family Octopodidae; genus Octopus; species Octopus bimaculoides. The sequence continues at coordinate 92,848,721 of NC_068988.1, forward strand.
ATATTGGAGGATATCCGAGGACTGTGCTAACCAGAGGATCATTGCATGTCAGTGGAGACGTAGAAATGCTGAATGATCCGAAGAATCTCGATTTTGTTATAAACATATTGCAGAGAGAAAAATGCAACATGGTTAGTGTTGCACCACAAGATATGAAGCGACTTAGCAACCGTGATTTCCGTGTCGATATAATAATATCAGGTGGAGACATGATTACCCGGGATACAATAGAACATGCTTTGAAGATTGCAGATTATTTCTTAGTTGCTTATGGAAGTACTGAATCTGTCTTCGTATCTTACAAACTTTTTACGAAAGAAAACATTTCGGAACATCGACAAGGAATGTTGGGTCGGCCAGTTGAAGGTACGGAAATCAAAATTGTTGACGAGGAGAAGAGGGTTGTAGATATTGGAAAGACAGGCTATTTGTATTTTCGAAGTAAATGGGTAGCAAAAACACATCTGGATGGTACTTCATGTTTAGAAAATGGTTGGTATCCAACATCAGATATTTGTTACTTAACTGAAGATGGTGATCTCATAATGGTTGGAAGAAGCACAGATTTTATTAAGAAGTGTACAGTAAAGTTATCTATTAAACTTATTGAAGATTACGTCGGACGTCATCCGAGTGTAGATGCTGTGGTTGTCGTACCAATCCCAGATCAGGCGGTTGGAGAACGTGTGTGTGCTTGTGTTACCCTTCGACCAAATCAAGAGTTCAATGAAGAAGAATTGAAAAAGTTTTGTACGGAAACAATGCCGCATCCAGATAACTTTGATTGTGTATCGATGCATCCTGATTATATTTTATATTTTCCTTCATTTCCACTTTTGGCTAGTGGTAAGTTTGACAAAAAGACTATAACAAGTTTGGCTCTTAAGAAAATTTAAAAAATGTAATAATTGAATTAAATTATCAAGATGAACAAACGAGCATTTTGGTTTTCGCTGTTTAACATATATGTGTTAAGGTTTCCTTCTAAATAAAGGTGACATACTTCGTTAAATATATACATTTATGTGTATATGCTTACATACGTACATACATACATTCATACATGCATATATGCACATACAAATATACATACATACATACATACATACATACATACATACATACATACAGGCCAGAAATGTGAAAGACTTTTCCATTTTTTCTAAGCGTTAAACTAATACACCTGCGTGTTGTTCTGTCACCTGTCTTTGTCTTTTGTTTTCTGTACATTTGAACCATGTATTACATAATCTCACGTGCTTACCCCAGTTTGATCCTACCTGGCTAAACTTCCTCCTCTCATGGGCCCTCATCTCTCCTAACTTATTCTCGAACCTTAGGTATCTCTCCTCATCCACCTAACAATCACCCCACCTGGATTATAATTGGGAGTTTGTACATTTTCTAACTCTACCACCATGGATCTTACTATGCACCTTCGATGATGTATATCGCACTAATGATGTATATCGCACTACCACGACTTGTCGGACTTTTGGAAAATTTGAACTTCGTACGGTAATAACTCCTTTTTATCTTTATCTCCTATTCCTCATTCCAGTATGCCTAATCACAAATCCATTTTCCTCCACCTACGCCACCCTCTCAAACATTATCTCATCTCGCTTACTTTCCGTTGCCTCCAATCTTCTCTCAACGTTTCCCCATTCACTTTCAGAAAAAACTTGACTCTTCAGTCACTTTCCTTCCTCAGTCGCCGCCTTCATCACAACCTCATCCCCAAACGTTTCCGCCTCCATTTCCACCTTACTCCCCACTCTTATCCATCCTCTCTCCCACGTCCTGCCCAATCATGCGTGCCACCATCAGTTCTAATCTCTCCAAAATACATACCCTCAACCGCCTCCTCCCCCTTGCTTACTCCATCTTTTTCTCCTCTTACACCCCCCTTCGTTGCTCACTCCATCCTACATTTCATGTTCCATTTCAACCGTGTTCTCCACGACTCTCTTGCTCGCACTAAACACCATAAACTCCACTCACGCCTTCATCCTGTTCTGCCCGATGCCACTACACCCACTCCTTCCTTCCCACTTCCTAACCCTTTCCCTAACCCTAACCCTAACCCTAACCCTAACCCACTCCTTCTTTCGCACTTCCTAACCCTTTCCCCTTCACGCCAACCTCGCTACTGTTCCACCTTCTCACATATCACTTCCTCCTCTCTTTCTCCTCCCAGCCTTCTACTGTCTCCATCACCCCTATCCCACCTTACTCCCCTTCCTCTACCCAAACCACTCCACTTTACTTTGTTACTAGCATTTCTCTAGCTCTCCCCCTCTCCTTAGTAGGGGATCTCCGTTTCATATCTCTCATTCTGTTTAGTTACGAGTTTCGGACCCGTGCTGATGTCTAACAGTTCGTGCGCCACAATACTCCATCTGCATCTAATGAAGAAGACTGCTTCACTGACCTGGGCTGCCGACCATCTCACTGGACGCCAGCTCCCTCCCATTCGGTTTCAGGCAGTTGATCAATTTGCTAGTGTCAGTCAACGTGTTGTGGACGGGTTCAACTTTCGCAGGCGTCCCCGATATTTCGACATCTCCCGGACCGAACCCTCGGCCCTTCAATGTCTCCGACGCCGTCAAGACATCATCATCAAACCGGCCGACAATGTTAGAGCTGTGGCGGTATGACATGCAGAACGCTGTCGGGCTGATGCGCTTTGCCAACTTCAAGACACCTCCTTCTATCGTCCTAGCTTCACGCCCCAGTTCCATGTCTATTGTCCTTGCTCCACTTCATACTCTCAATGGATTGTATCATCCACAGTTCCGGACCTCATTTCCTCCTACTGTATACCTCCCATCGTCCCCAACTTCATTGTCCGTACCCACCCACTATTTACTTCTTTCCAAAGATCCATACGCCCCATGGTTTTCGCCCGCAGCTGCCTCGCCTCACTCATCTCCAAGTACATCGATCTTGTCCTCGCATCACACCCCTAGCGACTTCCCTCTCTCCACATATTCAAAATACCAAACATGCTCTCCGTTTATTTAATTCTTTCTCTTCCTCTCCTAGTTCCCCACGACTCCTGTTCACCCTCGATATTAAATCATTATATACTGCAGTCCTGTACTTCCACTCAACCGGCCATTTGCTACATCTGTTTGTGTAGATCTGTCTTTGCACAGAGGCCACCTGGACTCCCGCCTCCGCCGTGAGCACGAAATGATTTTCTCTCTTCATTCCTATGCTCCCTTTGGTTTCAATTCGTTATCTCTCTTTATCTAAAACCAACCCTACACACATTCACACACATCTCCCACCTTTAATTGCTTTCCTTCTTCCACCCCACACCTCTACACCACCTAACTCAGTATCCTCACCACACACCATTAGGCACACCCTCACACACACATGTACTAACATATACCTCCCCACTCCACACACACTAGTAAGCGATATCTCCCAACCATTAACTCTCACCACCCTTATCCCACATCTCACCTCCATGAAAACCTCCACAACACTCAATATTCACTCATGTGAATACACTCAATACACACGCACACAACACGTAGAAACAGACAATATGAACATGCACACAACATGCATAAACACACAACTTTTGTGCATAAAAATACACAATACACACGCATGGTTTAGGGTCACGCACACAAACACACACACATACATACACACACACACACACACACACTCATAAGGAACAAAAACTTCGTGTACAAACACACACACATGAGTACACACTACACGAGCAAGTACACATTAATTGCAACATATAAGTGATTGTACACGCACATACAGACATTTGATATGCTCACACACCTGATAGCCTCACACATGCGTACTATACACAGCTTCACACGCATATACGCACATCCATACATACACTGGTACATGAATACACGGAATACACACAACTCCACACAATGCACGCACTGATTTCCTTATGCACACAGACACACATACACACGACCATGCGCATACACAGATTCACAAAATTTTAAGCTTATCAACACATACATTCATACTCGCTCACCACCATCCACACACACTCTTATACAGCATTTGTTGTATTTCCCTCGGAAGACTCGCAGAGATAACACAACGAGTTATACAAATTTAATTATTACATTTATTATTCAATTATATACAAAGAACGCACTCACCCAATGTTCGTTATGAATAAACAAAAGTCATGTCCGCCATACATATATCAATGACATTTTACTACGACAGTCACACAAGACAACAACAATGAAACAATGAACTCAGACGAACCACAGTGACACACGGAACGTCAGACGAATTACATATCTAACAGTCCATATAACAGCATTCTTACATACACACACGTGCTTGTGCATCCCAGTTCAGCCGAGTCACCCTTATCATCTCCTCTCTACTCAGCCTCTTTCTAAGGGTCACTTCATTATGTTAAACCATCAATCCCAACAAGCTTTTTTTCCTCTCTCCGTCTTTTTTTGTCTCTCCACTTTTTTAACTCTCATCCCTTTCTGTCGAAAAGTGTAAGCTCGAAACGTCAAAGACTTTTCCATGCTTCCCGGGTGGCTTGTTCTCTCGCCTGTCTTTGTCCTTTGCTTTCTGTAGATCCCGCTAGTGATGAATATTTCTCATCCTATTGGTCAAAGAATTCCTCAACAGCAGGTGCTTCTAGATGTCTCACCATTGTATAAGGTGCACAGAGTGTGCTTGTAAAGACAAGAACATGACATACATTGATGAGATTTTTAGAAGCATTACGGAGAGATTAAATGAACATTTGAGACAACATGACAGCAAAAATGGTCCCCCATACTCTACCAACATTCCAGAAACCATATTGGGCTGACTTACATCCGCATTTTATCGAAGAACCCGAAGGACACATTCACTCAGACACATACAGGAGTACGTCCTCATAAATGAAACGTCTCCCCGTACGAAGTAGGAAATACACGTAGAAGGTAGTGGTACCCCAATACCCACAGTATATACATACACAGGCAGATTTGTTAGTAGGCTGTTATGTAGGCGAATATATATATACATATATATAATCTCTGAACGAGGTATAAACAGCAGCAGCACGGCGACGTGAAGTATATTTGCCACTTAAATGCGGCTAAACCCTAAGGGTGAATGCTACTGTAGCTTTTAGCCCCAGGAGAACATCTCCTCCACCTGGATATTGATACATAGGCAGGTAGACAAATGGATATGTAGATAAACAGATAGGTAAATAGTAGATAGGTACATAGGTAATATGGACAGACAAGTACACACACAAACACAAACACATGAATATGCAGAATACATACATACATACAAACGTATACACATGCATACATACACATACATACATACATACATATGTGTATACACATGCACGCTGATGCACACACATTCGCACAACCAAACAAAAAGAACGCAGTTCCGATTACAGGCAAAGTCAACAACTATTGAAGAGGTTGTAAGAAGCTATGAAAATTTTCGAAAAAAAGAATAAGTAAATGAGTAGAAATCGAACAGGTGATTGTGTTAATTAATTAGACATTAAGACAGGATTATTCTCCCCAGACACAACAAAATATGCTTCAACACACGAATTCACTTAAGGAATCTTGCAAACAAAGCACAAAAAAGAAATATATATATATATATATATATACACCAGTTGTTGAGTGTCCCACCTATAGGGGATCCATGGTAGATGTGTCGAAACAATTGTCGTGATTAACAATAAATTCTCGTATATTCCATCTCCCGTCATTCATTTGCCATATATATATATATATATACGTGTGTGTGTGTGTGTGTGTGTGTGTGTGTGTGTGTGTGTGTAAATAATATGTGACAATTATTCGGTAGCCATAATGATAAAACTCCGAGTTTCGGATGTCTGGGCGGAAACCCACGTCGCCATCTCTTCAGTTATCTGGCCATCGATATACATACATGCATATATATATATATATATATATATATATATATATGATATAAGTGTGTATAGGGATAAAATTATCCAGGCGTCTACCGTGGTAGCTCTCAGGTATATTCCAGGTTACGGCTAACCGCTTCAACTAGTATCAAGCGACAAAAATTGCTAAGTATTAGCAACCTCGCTGAAATTCTTCCGATGGGTAACTCCGGTTTCACTTCCCTGGATTATATATATTATCAAGACTGTAGATTTCTAACAGTTATAAGCAATTATAAATGTTAGTGGCTATGTTCTAAAGACAGACGCAGGCGTGGCTACGTGGTAAGAAGGTTGCTTCACAACCCCATGGATTCGAGTTCAGTTCTATTACGTTGCACCTTGGCCAGTATCTTCTGCTTTTCCTCGGGCCGACCAAAGCTTTGTGAGTGGATTATATATTTCACTTGTGTGCCTTCGTATCTGTCTTTGTCCCCCACCTCACCGCTTGACAACCGGTGCTGGTGTGTTTACGTCCCCATAACGTAGCGGTTCGACAAAAGAGACCAATAGAATAAATACCAGGCTTTAAAAAATATAATCTCCAAGGTGATGCCCCAGCATGGCCGCAGTCTAATGACTGAAACAAATAAAAGATAAAAAATAACACACACACACACACACACACACAGATATGTAAATATTTGCGTGTGTGTTTCTTCAACAAGAATAGTAGCTGTTAGATCATGTGAACTCAATAAAGCCATCCATACAGTTCACAATGGAAAAAGAAAAAGACAATCAGCTGGCATTCCTGGACGTATTAATAACACGCACCAAGAATGGATTCAGGACATCCGTACACCGCAAGCTGACCTTCACTGGACGATATCTCAACTTCAATTCCCACCATCCATACAGTGTAAAGAGAGGGATTGCTCAGTGCCTAAAACATCGAGCAATGAATATAAGTAGCGATCGTGATACCCACCACGAAGAAATGATGAAGCTCAGTAACAATCTGTTAAGCAACAACTACCCCAAAAGCATACTCTCCACTCCAATTATGAAGAAAAGAGAGGATGAAACCAATAAACTGTCTACAGTCTGTCTACCCTATGTGAAAGGCCTCTCCGAAAAGATACAAAAGATATGCAACCCATATGACATCAGGACAGTATTCAAAAGTAATACAACACTTCGCAAATATCTCCTTCAGATAAAGCCACCAATAGAAGAGAATATGACCAAAAAACTGCGTGTACTCCATCCCATGCAGCTGTGGTAGGTTATACAAAGGCGAAACATGTCGCCCCCTCAAAATAAGGGTAGAGGAACATCGCAAAGCTGTGACACGGTGAGATATTGATAAATCGGGTATAGCTGATCATGACGGCTGCAAACTCGTGTTCGAGTATTGCCAACGCCTGATCGAAAGATCCATACATGCGAATGCTACGACCAGCCACTTTTTGATAAGTCTTACCTCTTTTCAAGCGATGCCTGTGCATTTTTTTTTATAATGGGGGAATGATTTGCACAAATCCTGTCCCAGGTTCTGAACGTGAGCAACATAAACTCGAAAAGAAGAACTAGTCTACATCATCGAATATTGACAGTGTCACAGGTTTTCTCTCAGTGTTTCCCTCTCCTAGAGAGATGTTGTAACAGCAACACAGGGTCCTCTCACTCGCAGTGGGGCACCGCGCGCCTGGACACTAACCCAGGTATTTCCACGTCTCCGAGCATACAAACATGCATACATACAAATGTACACATATTGTCAGTTGGCTGTTGACTGCTCATGAGCTTTTCTGCTCTTTGACAGGTTTAATTTTTCGTCCTGAAGGGTGTCGAACAATTATCCTTCTCACCAAACAAGTTTGATGGGGGTTGCCAGTTTAGGCACCGATTATACAACCATGCAACTGGTTGTATTGGGTTAAATGTTAGTAGCGCCCAAGAGCTCACCTGGCATACACACATATATGTGCATATACATACATACACACATACACATACATATATACATACATACATACATACACATAAATACATACATACATGCATACATACATACATGCATACATACATACATACATATATACATACATACATACATACACAACACATCGTGGACAAAAGTTTGTCAGGAATTCAGCCTAACTATCAGTCTGAAGAAGACCAAAGTACTGGGCCAAGGTGCCAAGCACCCCTCTCCACCATCGCTATCACCATCACCATCAACAGCTACAAGCTGGAAGTAGTCCATGAATTCACCCACCTCGACTCTACCATCACTGATGACCTCTCTATGGACCCTGAGATCAATGGGAGAATTGGATGAGCGTCCTCCACATTTGCCAGGCTCACAAAGAGAGTCTGGGAAAATAGAAAACTGGCTGCAAACACCAAGATTGCTGTCTATACGGCGTGCGTCCTTAGTACGCTACTTTACGGTAGTGAGACATGGAGTCTCTATTCCAGATAGGAGCGGCGTCTCAACGGCTTCCACCTTCGTAATTTGAGACGCATCTTGGATAACAAGTGGACCAACCACATTACCAACACCGAAGTCCTCAACCGCACCAAGATACTCAGCATTCTCGGCCTGCTTCAGCCGCGTCGTCTGCGTTGGCTCGGTCATATACATCGCGTGCCAAATGGGAGGATCCCAAAAGACCTCCTGCATAGGAAATTGGCCACCGGCACACGAGCACGAGAACGATCTCATCTTTGTTTCAATGACGTTTGTAGGAGGGATATGTCACTCGATCAAGACGTCCTGAGATGGGAGGAGGTCCCAAATGATCGCCGATATTGCAGACAAATACTGCGGAGAGGATGAAGCGAGCAGAAGACAAACAGGAACTCGTCACTAAAAAAAAACGTACTACTACTACTACTACTACTACTACTACTACCACCACCACCACTACTACAGCCAACGATTCAAGTCAACGTACAAGACAGCCATTATGTCCCCACACATAAAATGCTTCCACGTGAACTCTGTTGACACCAGTAAGAAACAATTATGAAATTTTCTTTGAATTACACTTTTTTAAAAAATATGTATTTTTGATAAGGTTAGTTTTTTCAGGAACCGAAACATGTAAAATATCTCTGAGAAAATTAAAATTTATCGTGTATAGTGGTGCTTTTAAACTTTTTTTTATAAATATATACCCACTCGTATGTCACCTACACTTTTTATCCATATATATGTATATATATATATATATATATATATATATATATATGTGTGTGTGTGTGTGTGTGTGTGTGTGTGTTACGTCATATTTTGACATTTATAGGCATTTTTATGAACTACGTCCAATATTCGCGGTTTTTCATTATTCGTGTGTGGTCTAGGAACGTAACTCCTGCAAATACCAGGGGACTACTGTAATGATAAGTTGAACCTTGTATATAAGTAGTAGTTTGTATAAATGTAGTTTGATTGTCGGTATATATATATGGTTATGCATGAACTACTGAATAGAAAATGCTCGAGAAATAAAATGCACTTACCTATTTAAAACCTGAAACGCTGGGGAATCAAATCAACGAATTGAAATAAGTTTTAGCAAATGCAAACAATTCGTATTGAAATGCAGAATTAGCAAATGCTAATGAGATTACCGTTATTAAGATGTCTGTTTGTACCCATGAAACAGTTATCGTCGAACTTCGGCATTTTTCGTCAAATTGTAATCTTTATTAATGGGTAAAACCAATTTGGCGAAAAAATGACCAGAGTCTGATAGAGAACCCGTGTCGTCATCATTTTTGTGTATGTGCGTAAAACAAGTTTTTGGTCTCAACTCATCCTTAGCGCATATTCCATCGGTGTATAAAATTTCAAGAAAATCGGCTGAAAACTTTAAAAGTCATGGCAGAAAATAACATTCATATGAGAATTTGCATTGAAATGTCCTATCGATTTTACCCTCTCAGATTCACACACTTTTTGCAGCTGACCTTCAGTTTTTTAAGCCTTGTAACTGAACTCGGGAGGCCGGGCCTCCAGTATTGCCTCTCCCGATACACTTAAAGCCAAGAACTTTTTAGGCTGGCTCGAGTAAAATAACATATATGTGTATGTCTCAGTGTGTGTGCGCGCGCACGTGTGTGTGTGTATGTGAGTGTATTTTCATTTGTGTTTGTTTCTTCCACTGCTTGACAACTGGTGTTGAATTATTTACGTCCTCGTAAGCTAGCGGGTCGGCAAAGAGACGGATTGAATATAAACAGTACTGTTGCTGATTTTATCGACTTCAAGGTAATTCCTCAGTATGGTTGCATTCCAATGACTGAAACAACTAAAAGATAAAAGCTACAGAAATCCATACATACAAACACACACATGTGTGTATGTTCAGTTGATTGGAGCGCGGGCGGGGTGGAGTCAAAGAGTACAGAGGTGGAAGTTTACTGTGGTGTTTGTGAATTCAGAATTTACTATCTTGGCCATAGATATCACTGAGATTTCTGTTGGTAGATTAAACTATTACCATCGAAGTTATCTGCGCTTTCTTAATATAATATAGAAATGTAAATAACTTACTATATCACGAAATTATGTGATTAGCGGCATACATGTTAAATATGTTACTTTTCTTTGCAGGAAAGAGATGTACGATGGAGCGGTGAAGTTCGCAAAGGCTTTGATGAAACTAGGCGTTGAAAAAGGAGACACAATTGCATTTTGTGTTCCTAACTGTGTGGAATGGATGAGCTACGATATTGGAATCATGATGACGGGAGCATATTCTATGAGATTGATATTTGGATTAGCAGATATTAAATCTATTATAAAGGGATGCAGTGCTGTTGTATTTGGATCCAAATCTATTTGGGACAGTTTCTTATCCATTGCACAAATAAATGATGATGGAAAAGTATCTAGCGAAGCGTGTCCTGATTTGAGGTTTGCCATTAATGTGTCCAATACACACGGACCAGCCAATGCTTTATCTGCTGCTAAATTGATAGCAGAAATAAGTGACGATGACGCAGTTGAGTTTCCTTACATTGACTCAGAGGATATTGCATCAATCAATCAGACTTCCGGAAGCACAGGTGTGCCTAAACGTATCTGTCACAGCCATTTTGATTGCTTAAACAACAAGGATTCAGATTTTAAGGACACTTCTCTTATCATATTTAGCAGTAGGCCAATGGGATATAGTGGAGGATATCCGATGACTGTGCTAACCAGAAGATCATTGCATGTCAGTGGAGACGTAGAAATGTTGAATGATCCGAAGAATCTGAATTTTGTCATAGACATATGGCAGAGAGAAAAATGCAACATGGTTGGTGTTGCACCACAAGATTTGAAGCGACTTAGCGACTGTGATTTCCGTGTCAATATGATAATGTCAGGTGGAGACATGATTACCCGAGATACAATAGAAGATGCTTTAAAGGTTGCAGATTGCTTCTTAATTTGTTATGGAAGTACTGAATGTTTCTTCATGACTAACAGAATTTTTACACTAAAAAACATTTCGGAACATCGACAAGGAATGTTGGGTCGACCAGTTGAAGGTACTGAAATCAAAATTGTTGACGAGGAGAAGAGGGTTGTAGATATTGGAAAGACAGGCTATTTGTATTTTCGAAGTAAATGGGTAACAAAAACACATCTGGATGGTACTTCATGTTTAGAAAATGGTTGGTATCCAACATCAGATATTTGTTACTTAACTGAAGATGGTGATCTCATAATGGTTGGAAGAAGCACAGATTTTATTAAGAAGTCTACAGTAAAGTTATCTATTAAACTTATTGAAGAATACGTTGGACGCCATCCGAGTGTAGATGCTGTGGTTGTCGTACCAATTCCTGACGAGGCAGTTGGAGAACGTGTGTGCGTATGCGTAACCCTTCGACTAAATCACAAGTTCAATGAAGAAGAATTGAAGAAGTTTTGTACAGAAACAATGCCGCATCCAGATAACTTTGGTTGTGTATCGATGCATCCTGATTATATTTTATGTTTTCCTTCATTTCCACATTTGGCTAGTGGCAAGCTTGACAAAAAGACTATAACAAGTTTAGCCATGAAGAAAATAACAAAAATGTAGTAATAATTAAATTAAATTACCAAGATTAAGAAACGTGTATTTTAGTTTTCCCTGTTTAACATGTTAACGTGTTAAGGTTTCCTTCTCAATAAAGGCGACATGCTTCATTAAATATATACATGTATATATGTATATGCTTACATACATGCATACATAAATACATACATACGTACATTCACTCTTATTATCTCCCCTTCACTCAACCCTTTTCATAATGTTGAACAATTAATCTCAACAAACACTTTTTTCTGTTTCCGTTTTTTAACTATCTTTCCATCCCCCCTCTTATCCCTTTCTGTCAAAGACCTCTCTACTGTTCTCGGAGTGCTTGTTGTTCTCTCACCTGTCTTTGTGTTTTGTTTTCTGTACATTTGAACAATATATATATATATATATATATATA
>NC_068988.1:92861208-92863052 GCF_001194135.2 Octopus bimaculoides
ATAAAGGTAAGCAGACTTAGCGGTTATAGTAACCGACTAAGGCATAAAATACCCGTATTTACTATCGGTGTCAGTTAACCGTGTTAATTCTGGCCATGGGTATGCAGGTACAGTATGCTCGTCGAGTACAGGTAACAAGAGAAACAAATTTAGATAATTAGAAAATGGAGAAAACCCCAGTAGATTACCCGTGACTCGTTGGGGCACCTGAAAAGTCTGAGTTTCCTAGAAACTGAGTTTTGTTTCGTACTTTTTTTTTCTCTTCCATTTTATTTCGCATGCTTTCAACGAATGTGACATCGAAATCACGAGTAAACAGGTATTTTCCTCAGAAAAGTAAAGATTTGCCTACTATTTCTTGCATGCCCTGCTACCACGTAACACCTATTTCGGGTCCTTTATTGCAAATAGCTGTCACGTGGTGGCAGGGTGTGCTACAAATAACAGTAAAATCATTGGAGATGAGATACGTTGAATGCACTCGAAAGAAACTTATTGAAAAAAAAACTATTTCGCACTGATGTTACGAACGGGTCTTTTACGAAATATTTATCTTACTTATAAAGTCATTTTCACTTAAAAATATTTTGCCTATCATAATGTGTTAGAGTTTCTTCCCTTTCAGGGTGAAGTTATTTTCGGAGTATTTTCCCATTATGCACCGTTTTGGGTATTTGCACCCCAAACCCCCGAATATCTCAATAACTAGTGGTCCGATTTACGCGGAACTTGTTTTATTCCGTTCGTATTCACATTTCAGGGACACTTTACTTTCAAATTATTTTCCCATTATGCGCTATTTTGGCTGTGTAGCATTGCAAGCAAGCAAGATTGAACTTCACTTTTAATAGTATACATTTATATATTCTTTTATTCATATACTCGTTTCAGACATTTGACTGCGGCCATGCTGGAGAGCTGCCTTTAGTCGAACAAATCAACTCCAGGGCTAATTCTTCGGAAGCCTAGTATTTATCCTATCAGGCACTTTTGCCGAACGACTAAGTTACGGACGTAAACACACCAACATCTGTTGTCAAGCGATGGTGGGGGAACAAACACAGACACATAAACACATACACACGCACACACACATATATATATATATACGATGGGGTTCTTTCAATTTCCATCTACCAAATCCATTCACAAGGCTTTGGTCGACCCGAGCTATAGTAGAAGACATTTGCCCAAGGTGCCACGCAGTGGGGCTGAACCCGGAACCATGTAGTTGGTAAGCAAGCTACTTACGATATATATATATACACACATACATCTATACATACATGCATGCATGCATGCATACATACATACATACATACATACATACATACATACATACATACATATGTATGCATGTAGGTGTATAGGTATTATATGACTACCGATATGCAAATGAATACATACGAGGATCGGCCGAAAAGTTCACAGGCTCACCAACATGCTCCTATCGAATGCGACTGAATCCCACTACATACACACACACACACGCGCGCACATGTATGTATGTATGTATGTATGTATGTATGTATGTATGTATGTATGTATCAGCTTCCCCGCATATATATATATATATATATATATATATATATATATATATATTCAAGAGAAGAAAATTGAGAGTTAATGGTTAATAATCATTTATCAATAAATGGATAAACATTCATTCCTACAATTGTTTCAATTTGTACTCATTCTATAAATCACAAATTTATGCAATAAATCAGCATTTATAAGTTATGGGCAAAATATCATCAGGGAAATATAAGACATTAAGAAATTACATGTTAACGAATCCGTTCTTTCAGCAAAGTAAAATATGGAATTGTTTCTATTTCTATTTT
>NC_068988.1:92863542-92867063 GCF_001194135.2 Octopus bimaculoides
GTGATTAAACTATTTCTTCCTTTCTATGATGTTCTACCCTACTGATCATTTTCTGTATATTTGTAATGGTTTTTATGTAAGTCTCCTAATTATATAGCCCCTAGAAACTATAAAATCATATATGTAATAGTACCTGTAACATTGCAACTTATAAAATCTCTTCGGAATACCGCCAACTGTCCTCACCACTCCCATACCTACGACCTCCCCTTTTAGGGCTACCTTTATCTCTTCCCTACCTCAAATTTTAATACACTGTCTCGTCTCTTTAAATGTAAGTTTTATATATTTCTTATCACTTTCTATAAATTCTTATTATTTTGTTTTCTTACTTTGTTATCCTCACCATTTAACCTCTTATCCCTTAAAGTTCTTGAAAGTGGTGTATATTCTTAGCTACAATAGCAACAACATGGATTTCTTCCATCTTCTTGCTATGTTAAAGTATTTGAGTAAAATTATATTAATGTGTCCGACTGATTAAAATCCTGTTTATTTGTGCAGCTGATGACAGCCCTGCATTTAAATTGATGTAATGATTGCATTGTTCAATTAAATGGAGCCGCTTGAAACGATCGTACTGCATCACTTCTTGATATCCTGTTGCTTATTTTGATTTTATTCACCTTACTTTCGAGCTGTGCGGATAATACCGAACTGACTTGGTGCTTCAGCTTAAGAACCTAATTTAACTGAATCTCAATTATTTCTCTACAGATACATATGTACATACAGACAGATATGTAAAAGCATATACATGAGCGGACACACACACACACATACACACACACACATATATATATATATATATATATATATATATATTCACACGTAAAAAAATCGTATATGAACGCTATTGATATTTATGCCCATTGGTTAAAGTAATCTGAATATTTGTACATGTGCTTAAGCGTTTGAGAAAAATATCAAATCATAATGGTTTGTCACTTTATGCGTGTTTACGTAATCATATGACAATAAAAGGTTTACTGTTACTATTCTATATACATACGTACACACATACATACATATATACATATATATGTGTGTGTGTCTGTGCGCGCGCGCATGTGATCATTACGACGTTCAACTCTATAGTATTTGGTTTTAATTATCGTATAATTAAATTAATGTTGTGATTTAATTTATTTACGTAAAACGATTTGTGTATGTACATGTTTGTTTATTCTCGTTAATATTTATAAGATTGACAGTGAGGTTACAATTAAAAGTATCCTGTTATTTATTAATCTGTTTATGAAATTAAATTATAACTAGTATTAATATAATCTATAATCTATATTTGATTTACATTATTAGCTACTATTTCATCAGGGATTCCATATGCCCTAAGGATTTCTGCCATCTTATCTCTGTGTAGAGAGTCAAAGGCCTTGGAGAAATCAACAAATAACAAAACTGCATTAAGGTTTTGGCTCGTACCTATTCCAACATCCCCCTAACTATGAGAATTTGACCCGATGTAAGGCGGCTCTTCCCGAATCCATTTTGATTTTTCCTAAGAACTCTTTCAATTTGAGGTTGGATTCGATTGAGTAGCAATGCATTGTAAATCTCTGCTGCAATTGGTGTTAATGTAGTTCATCTATGGTTTATTGCAAGGCCCAGATACCCTTTTAGCGGGGAAAAGCAGAATACATCCTCCTGTTCAGACTTTTATCTCGGTTTGATGATATAATGAGTTGTACGATTTGAGAAGAATGTCATTGAAATCGCCGGTTTCTCAGACTTCAGGGGGGATGTCATCAAATCCTGCAGCCTTTCGGTTTTTGGTCTTCCTCAGTACGACTTCAAGTTCTTCTATCGAGAAGGGTCCCTGCTTGATATCCAGGACCTCCTCAACAATACGATGGATGAGCTGGTTTGGATGATTCGGTGATTTGCCAAGAAGGTTTTGAAAATGGTCTTTCTAGTTATTCAGTATCTCCTGTAGGTTAGAGGCTTTCAATGTCGCTTTGAAAGATTTCTTCCGACTACTCCATTTACTGTCTGCCACGTCAAAGAAGAGGGTTTGTTGTCTGCTGCGTTTTTGATTTTGTCGATTTGGTTTTGAATGTATTTGTGCTGTTTCATCTGATATAGTACGTTAAGTTCTTTCAGTGCTATTCAGAGAGGAAAAAGTTTACCTCACAGGGACTATGTGAGATGGTTAAATAGAGGAAAACATTAGAGTTCAATATGAGGAATTATTTTGGAAAAGGAAGCAAATAAGGAGTATATAGTGAAATAGGAGAATGAATGTAGAAATAAGAATAAAAATGTATAAAGATGTTATAGTTGCAGTTCGATTATCCAAAAAAAGTGGTGTGTAGAAGTGGTATAAGTAAGCATGTAATTTTCATGATTTGAGGATTTGACATCTCCTTTCAACATGTAAGTAGACTACTTAGTGGTTTTCCTTACATGCTGAAAGGAGATGTCAAATTCTCAAACCACGAAAATTACATTCTTATTTATAACACGTTGAATGTAAGTGGGCAAGAAAATTTGAAAAATAAAAAAAAACCCAGTTATTTCTATACCAGTTATTCCACCATTAATAATCAAATAATCTGTGGATCTTCAGTAGAAACTGCTGGAGGTGTATAATTATAAAACTCAAATACGTACCATATCCCAAAGGACACACGTGCATATCGATTGTTATCTTTATACATCGTGAATTTAATTCACGTCTTCAACCAACGCACCAAGCCAGAATAAAGCAGCAGTGAATAAAAGTTCAGCAGTGAATTATTTGACTCAAGAATTGAAATAGTTAAATAAAAATATACCATGTATGCTCGATATGGACGTGTGTCCTTTGGAATATGGTATGTATCTGAGTTTTATAATTATACATCGCCCGCAGTCTCTACTGAAGATCCACAGATAATTTATTTAATTATTGATGGTATAGAAATAACTGGTCTTTTTTCAATTTTTTCAAATTGTCTTGCCCGTCTACGTTCAACGTGCTATAAATAAGAATGTAGTTTGGGGATTTAACATCTCCTATCAACATGTAAGGAGACTTCTTAGTGGTTTTCCTCTTAGTGTGTAATTTATACACACGTATACATATATGTATATAAATAATGTATGGTCTACAGACAACTTTTTTACGCATGCTGGCCACTGGTATAAATTATTATTTTTAATGATTTTTACCCTTCATATATATATATATATATATATATATATATATATATATATGTATGTATATATATATACGTATGTATATAATCACAAGTAGGTCTCTGTGATTAAGAAGCCGGTTTAGTCTTGATCAAGTGTCTTCTAATGTAGCCCTGAACCTTCCAGTGCCTTGTAAGTGAACTGAGTAGACGGAAACTGTGCGGAAGACCTTCAGATCTATCTATCTATCTATCTATCTATCTATCTATCTATCTATCTATCTATCTATCTGCTCACTATCAACTGACTGAAAAAAGAGCACTCAGTAGCATTTCTGAGGCTCACTCGGCAAAAGAACATATATGTGTATGTGTGTCAATGTG
>NC_068988.1:92867093-92868924 GCF_001194135.2 Octopus bimaculoides
GTGTGTGTGTGTGTGTGTGTGTGTGTGTGTGTGTGTGTGTGTGTGTGTGTGTGTGTGTGTGTGTGCATGTATGCGTGTGTACGTGTGTGTATGTGTATTTTCGTCTTTGTTTGTTTCTTCCACTGCTTGACAACCGGTATTGATTTATTTACGTCCTAGTATGCTAGCGGATCGGCAAAGTGCCGGATTGAATAAAAAAATTACTGTTCCGATTTGATCAACTTCAGTAACTGAAACAAGCATGAGATAAGAGCTACAGACAGACATATATACAGACACACACATCACATATGTGTATATTCAGTTGATTGCAAGGAGGGTCGAAGTGCACTGTGGTGGTGGTGAATTCAGAATTTACTATCTTGGCCATATATTTTAAACAGGGCTAATTATACGATAACAATCGCTGAGATTTCTCTTGGTAGATTAGACTATTATTTGCACTTTCTTAATATAATATAGAAATGTAAAAAAAACTACTATATCATGAAACTACTTGTTTAGCAGCATACATGTTTAATATGTTACTTTTCTTTGCAGGAAAGAGATGTACGATGGAGCTGTGAAGTTCGCAAAGGCTTTGATGAAACTAGGCATTAAAAAAGGAGACAAGGTTGCAGTTTGTGTTCCTAACTGTGTAGAATGGATGAACTACGATATTGGAATCATGATGACGGGAGCTTATTCTATGAGATTAATGTTTGGATTAGCAGATATGAAATCTATTATAAAAGGATGTAGTGCTGTTGTATTTGGATCCAAATCTATTTGGGACAATTTCTTAACTATTGCACAAATAAATGACAATGGAAAAGTATCTAGCGAAGTGTGTCCCGATTTGAGATTTGCCATTGATGTATCCAATACAGATGGACCAGCCAATGCTTTATCTGCTGCTAAATTGATGGCAGAAATAAGTGAAGATGTCGCAGTTGAATTTCCTTACATTGACCCAGAAGATATTGCGTCAATCAATCAGACTTCCGGAAGCACAGGTGTGCCTAAATGTATCTGTCACAGCCATTTTGAATATTTAAGCATGCCCGATTCAGATTTTAAGGAGACTTCTTATTTTACTACATTCAATAGTCGTCCAATGGGATATATTGGAGGATATCCGTTGACTGTGCTAACCAGAGGATCATTGCATGTCAGTGGAGACGTAGAAATGCTGAATGATCCGAAGAATCTCGATTTTGTCATAAACATATGGCAGAGTGAAGAATGCAACATAGTTGGTATTTCACCACAAGATTTGAAACGAGTTAGCGATCGCGGATTCCGAGTTAATATGGTAGCATCAGGTGGAGACATAATTACCCGGGATGAAATAGAACATGCTTTGAAGATTGCAGATAGTTTCATGGTTGCTTATGGAAGTACTGAAGCTTTCATCATATCTCATCGAATTTTTACCCCAGAAAATATTTCAGAACATCGACAAGGAATGCTGGGGCGACCAGTTGAAGGAACGGAAATCAAAATTGTTGACGAAGAGAAGAGGGTTGTAGATATTGGAAAGACAGGCTATTTGTATTTTCGAAGTAAATGGGTAACAAAAACACATCTGGATGGTACTTCATGTTTAGAAAATGGTTGGTATCCAACATCAGATATTTGTTACTTAACTGAAGATGGTGATCTCATAATGGTTGGAAGAAGCACAGATTTTATTAAGAAGTCTACAGTAAAGTTATCTATTAAACTTATTGAAGATTACGTCGGACGCCATCCGAGTGTAGATGCTGTGGTTGTCGTACCAATTCCTGACGAGGCAGTTGGAGAACGTGTGTGCGCATGCGTAACCCTTCGACTAAATCACAAGTTCAAT
>NC_068988.1:92869002-92869590 GCF_001194135.2 Octopus bimaculoides
TTTAATCATCAATGTACTTTCCCTGATTATCTATGACTTCCTTCCATCTATTTACAAGCTTTTTAATCCCATCAACATAAAATCCGGTTTGAAAGCGAAGAATTCTGAAATGTTAGTTTCGACCTCCTCCTGGCTTGCGAAAGTTATGTCCTCCAAATGATTCGGTAAACTACGAAACAAATGGTAGTCTGAAGGAGCAAGGTCGGGAGAATAAGGTGGATGAGGAATTTTTTCCCAACCAAGCTCTTCAATCTTCTGTTATGTAATCTTTGCAGTATGGGGTTGCACATTGTCCTGATGAAACATCACTCCTTTTCGATTCACTAAAGCGGATCTTTTTTCTTCAAAGCTTCGTTCAAACGCTCTAATTGCTGACAATAGACTTGAGCATTGGTTGTTGCATTAGGTGGTAACAATTCAAAGTGATTTACTCCTTTGCAATCCTACCAGATAGAGAGAAGAGCCTTTTTTCTATGAAGTTCCCTTCTCGGTTGTGGTTGAGCTTTTTCCCTTTTACCAAGCCAGTGTTTACGACGTTTAACTTTTCGATAGAAGATCCATTTTTCGTCACCACTAACAAGTCTATCT
>NC_068988.1:92869600-92870148 GCF_001194135.2 Octopus bimaculoides
AGAAGACCCATTTTTCGTCACCACTAACAAGTCTATCTAAAAAAGGTGAAATGAGTCCGCGAGAATGGAAACAAGAGGAGATGTCAACTTGGGATTTGCGGTTGCTTTCGGACAATTCATGAGGCACTCATTTTCCCTTCATCAGTTGTCCCCTGTTTTATGTACTCCGCATTTCGAAGGTAGGGAGAAGACGCTACTTCGTTAAAACAGTCCCGCAAAGCAAATTAAATAAAATTTGAGATTTTTTGCGGAGGGTTAAAGTGGTAACAAAAACAGAACAGTAAGAACAAAACAGTAAAAACAAACGGTGAGGGCTGTTACGCCATAACGAGGTGAAGTGGTGAACGTTGGAAAAACGAGCTTTGAGAAGAGGCAGGCAAAAACACGTCTTGTCTGGAAGGAAGTGGAAGAAAGAATGATAGATAGCCGTTGGTCACGTGTTAGCAGCGAGAGAGTCAAGGAGGAAGAGTGAGAGAGAGAGAGAGGTAACGGTGAAGGGGAGAGGAGAAGAATGAGAGAAAGGGTGGGAGAATATATATATATATATA
>NC_068988.1:92870543-92872759 GCF_001194135.2 Octopus bimaculoides
ACAAACAAACAAAATTAAACACTTTCTACTTAAATAGTAGCAACAATAACAACGACAGCGATAACAGTAGGAATAAAAACAACAAAATCTAGTCAATGCTAGTAATAACACAATCAATCTCAATAGACCTAGTTCTACCCCATTAGATAGCAATTTCCCCTACAGCACAATCTATGTGACTGTATGGAACAGGGAGAATTGTGCCCTCGGAAAGACCTGTAAAATTAAGGACGTAATTTACCAATGCACAGTCACAACACAGTTTAGTAAAAAGAGTTACATAGGAGCTACCCAAAATGAGATGAAACATAGACTAGCCGCCCATCAACATTCTTTCAGAAATAGAAACAGAATTAACTCAACTGGATTAAGTAAGCATATTTGGGAACTCAAAGATAGTGATATTAGCTTCACGTTAGAATGAGAGGTCCTCGCCTCTGCACCTTCGTACAATGTTAAAAATAAGAAATGTTCTCTTTGCGTTAATGAAACTTTTTTCCATTCTAGCAGCAGGACATCTGCTATTGAACCTAAGAGAGGAGAGAAGTGTAGCTTGCCTGCACAAAGGGAGGTTCACCTTCGCTAAAAGTAAATAACATTAGAAACCCTTATACCACCCCCAAAATATTACTAAGAACCCCACACCATAGAAATAGTAGCCCTTGATAGTAATTTGAAGGCTATACAAATACTCCTTAATTAAAGTTAGTTTACTAGCATTAATACCAGGGCCCCTTCTAGTATTAAGTAAATAACCCTCTCCTTTTACCAAAATTCTGTGTTTAGGTCCCACCCCCACCCATATCAACTACCTACATCTTATACTAATTGAGCCATTCCTCTTTAATAAAACAAACTAACCCCTTTTATAAATCCCAGATACTTCATTTATGAACTTATTTCAAAACACAGAGGGCATAGGTATTCAACCACAATGTTATGACTCCTAACAACTAATTCAAATTTAAATTTTAAATTTAAATTTTATTTATTTATTTTGTTTTATTTTATTTTCCTGTACCTTTTATAACATGGATGTGCTTATTGGCACTTGCTGTAATCTGGACTTAATTTTCTACCAACATATTGGTCTTCCTCCACTTAAAATAGACCTTAATAGCCCTACCCATTTAGGAACAACATTATCCCCTGTAGGATTTATTTTATTTTATTCAACTCAATGTTACCTTTCTCCCAGTGTATTGGTCTGCAGTTGATTACTGTAGTAGTTGTATTTCCCAGGAGATATTTGTAGACTTGGGTTTATTATGTAGGATTGAAAGTATAATTTGTTGGTGGATCTAATATTGACTGCACCCAGGTAAGGGTCAATATAATTATCAAATTATTAAATTTAATGATATGAACAATCTAAATTTTAGGATAATGTAATGCATATTAAGTAAATTTAGTAAACTGTTGGTACATGTGAATTATATTTATGGTACTAATTAACATGTGATTTTGTCTTAAATCTTAACCGCTTAAATGTTTGTGGTTTTGTGCTTTTGCCCTTTCGTGTATCTATAAGGAGGAATATTCTTAGGTACATGCACACATTTATTTTTTGTCCATTATTACCATCCTTGAATTTTATTTGCTATCTAGGATGTAAAATCTAACTTTATTTTAGTAGGTTTTATGTATTCATATGCATACTCTGTACTAGTTGTCTCCCCTTAACTATGAAAAATAATAACATTTTGTCTGGCAGTATGTATCTATTTATTTATTCTGATTTATGTTGAGAAGTTGTAGAAGGCAAGTTAGTTCTTCGTACCACTTATATCATAGTCTTCTCTCCCACACCCTTTATTTACTGGTTCGTTTTCTTTTTTATTTACATATCCCTTTAAATGGATCTCTCCTGCATCTAATCACTGTCCTGTTCTACTGCTGTTGTCAAAGTGTATCCATTTCTCCTCACAAGTAATGATTCGATGCAAAAATGGTCTTTTTCCAGTCAAATACATTTCATGCAAAACAACGAGCTGGCAGAATTGTAAGCATGCAGGGCAAATTCGATTGTCTTTCTGTTCTGAGTTTAATTTCTGCCGTGAACGACTTTGCCTTTTATCCCTTTCGAGGTCGATAAAATAAGTACCAATTGGGCAGAGGTCGATGTAATCGGATAACTCCCTCTCAACAAATTTCAGGCCACGTAACTGTATTAAAAAATATATGTATATGTATATATGTATGTATGTATATATATA
>NC_068988.1:92873544-92876463 GCF_001194135.2 Octopus bimaculoides
CTGCAACGGCCACACCGAACTCATCTCCAGATATCTTGACTGTGTCCTTTCTCCCTAGTGGTTTCCCTCCCCTCTCACATCCATGACTCCAACCTCGCGCTTCGTTTGTTCAAAATTCTTTCTCCTTCTCTCCTGGCCCCTCTAAACTTCTCTTCACTCTCGACATCCAGAGCTTTTACACAGTAATCCCTCACCACGAGGGGCTGAGCGCACTCCAACATTTCCTTGACCTTCGACCTAACCCCCAACCCGACACATCCACACTCGTTCGTCTGGCCGAACTTGTCCTCTCACTCAACGAGAATGGGCCTCTACTATGCGAACCTGTTCGTTGGCTACATTGAGGCTCAAATATTTTCAAGATTCACTGGTCCCACTCCCGAACTATACGGTCGTTATATTGACGACTGTATCGGTGCGACCTCACTCTCTCGCGAACATCTAGACTCCTTCCTCTCTTTTGTCAAATCTTTCCAACCTGCCTTCCACTTCTCCTGCACTATCTCTGACTCCTCTGTCTCCTTTCTTGACATTTCGGTCAGCATTCATTACTCCACTCTCACCACCTCCATCAACTACAAACACACAGACTCACACTCATACCTCAACTTCTCCTCCTCCTCCCACCTTAAACACACCAAGCTTTCCATCCCCTATTCCTAATTCCTCTGTCTACGCAGGCTCCGTCGTGACGACCATGACTTTGAGACTCAGTCTCAATTCATGGCTCGCCACTTTATCCTACGTGGATATCCCCTCACCACTATCCACATCGCCCTTGCTAGAGCACGTTCCGTGGATCGTGTATCTGCTCTCTCCTCCCGCACCCGTCCCGCCGTCTCCCGTCTCTCGTGTGAATATTTCTTGTGGAAATATCCCCCTCCCACCAAACTTCTTTTTTTCTTTTTACATAAGTGAGATATATTTTCTGCAATCAACCTTTTCTTTTTTTACAATATGGCTATCTTTCTTCTTCACGCGTAACCTGGTGGTGCCTTACGCATGCGCAGACGGACTAGCTTCGCTTTGAATTTCCCGCTCGCCGCCATTACTATAAAATTTGGTCTTGCTACAAGTTATACCGTTCACTGGAAGTTTTTACTGGATTAAGAGAAGAATAAAATAGAAACAAAACGTGGATCAATTCTTTTTTATAGTTATACTTGTGATTTCTTTTCTGTGAGAACTGCTCACCATATTTTGCAGATCGGTGCGACCAGTATGAATCACTTTACGTTACCATCCTTCAGTGGTGATGTTAGAATTTGGTTCGCTGAATTGGAGGAGTATTTTGCTGCGAGTTACATGAACTCGGAGCAGGAACAGCTACACATTTTGTTAAGCGTCATTCCTTCTTCCTTGGCGGAAAATTTGTAGCAGATTAGATAACACGAACATTGCAGCTATTTTTATAACGCAATACGTGAACAAGATGTCAGGCAAAATAATGCATTGGAACTCACATTTCAAAGGCTAAATTTGTCGAGTAAAGGGAGATCATTATAGCTGATTATCTTAATGGTTATTTCCCTTGTGTTGCATGCGTTGCAAATAACTTGCGACTTAGATGAGCAAATGATTTTGTGTATATGCCATACATTAGGAAGAAGCCACCGTTGTGCCGATTCACAATAATTTATTGCAGTTTCTCGACCATTTTTACCTATAGAACCCCTTTGATTCTTATTTTAATCAAATGGCCCTTCCTAACCATTCGATGTTAAAAAAAAAAACCTATTATATTTTTTCAGAATTAAATATTTATTTCTTTATTGCCCTCAAGAGGCTAAACATAAAGGGGACAAACGAGGACAGTCAAAGGGATTAAGTCGATTTCATCGACCCCAATGTGTAACTGGTACTTATTTAATCGATCACACACACACACACATATATATAGTTCTACATACACCCAAATACACATACGCACACGCACGTATATTCTTAGCTGTTGCGGACACAACGTTTCGATGTTTCGGTGGTCGTTCTGTGACTTTTACATTCGGTTATGTTCTCAAATTGGAAGGAAGCTGTATCCCTTCATGTAATGTACGGTGTAAATTCATTTGTTGTAATCCAATAATACATGGTCAATTATGGCACATAACCGGTTACAAAAGTGATCATTGGTTCGAAACCCAGTCTTCGTTGTTTACGGACAAGTATGTCTGATGAGGCATCTATATTACACCAGATTTAATAATAGGCGCAAAACCAATGATAATGTTTTGGCTGGTTTTATTTTACTTCTATTATGACCGGGTTCCAACCCGGGCCTTCTCGGACCTTTCAATAGCTTAGTATTGACATAGGTCGCATACTCCTGCTGTAAATTGCATTTCCCCATTAGTGGAGACCTCTTTCTAACATATTGGATGTCCACCTAGTGGTCATCCTTTATACACGTGTAATACAATTCTTTTCTGAATTTTCAGATTTTTTTATATGCCAGGCCACTTGGTTTTAAACTGAATTAATATATATGTATATATATATAATCAAAATAAGCAACAAGGATATCCAAAGTTAATGCAGTACGATCGTTTCATGCGGCTCCATTTATTTAAGCAATGTGAACTCGCGGTCGTATGATCACGGCTTCGATTCGCAGACCGGGCGTTGTAAGTGCTTATTGTGCGAAAACACTTAAAGCTCCACGAGGCTCCGGCAGTGGGTAGTGGCGAATTATGCTGTACTCTTTCACCACAACTTTTTCTCACTCTTTCTTCCTGTTTCTTTTATACCTATATATCAAAAGGTCAGCTTTGTTACACTCTGTGTCACGCTGAATCTCCCTGAGAATTACATTAATGGTACACATGTCTGTGGAGTGCTCAGCCACTTGCACGTTAGTTTCACGAGCAGGTTGTTCCGTTGATCGTATCAATTGGAACCCTCGTCGTCGCAAGCGATGGAGTT
>NC_068988.1:92876548-92878258 GCF_001194135.2 Octopus bimaculoides
ACACACACACACACACACACACACACACACACACACACACACACACACACACACACACACACACACACACACACATATATATATATATATATATATATAAAACTATATATGTAAGCTAACTGTACAGTGGTGTCGCTGGTGAACGCATAGAAATGTGAGATGTGAAGGAGTGGCGAGAGATAGGAGTTAGGAATTCAGAAGAACGATGTTCTATTGGAACGTATCCATCTAGTTGGTTTCGGAGCCTTCATTCCCCAGGCATTACTTATATGACAATGAGTGAATCGAAACTCTAAGCAGTTGCTCAAATTATTAGAAAATACAACCAAATCTTTACCATATCACACTTCATGATTTTAGAACTCATCTGGATAATTTGGCTTTTATTGAACACCGTTTGCAAACAAAGGCAAATGATAATGGCTGCAAGTTTGGGGATGTAAAAGGTTACTTAATCCTGGCTCCAACCAACCTGCTGTTAAACCACAATAACAAAAACACTAGACTTCCAAGATCCTAAGCTGTCTTCTGTTACAATGGTATACATTTCTCTGAGCTTGCTATCAGTTGCCCTTCATTACAAATCCTGCAATAACTTTTATTCATTTTTTTTTTAATTAGTGACATGTTTAAACTTTGTAAGGTAAATGAACATGCATGAAACCAGCCTTAATATATAACTTAGGCACCTCTATGGATCGAAGCTAAATCAAAGTGTATGTGGTCCTGGCCAGATCCTAACGCAGAGGTCAAGGTAAAGAATACTTTGAAGAAGATTGTTCCCAAAGTGGAATGAGAATTTGAGATGTTCATGCCTTTCTCGGAGAACATTATCGACATTTACACTAATCCAAAATACAACCCTAATCACACCTTCATTTCATCATGATATTTACTTCCTACAATTATCTCTTATCTCTGACCACTCCTCTTTCAAGAGCCTTAATAATAATTGATGTAGTACAAAATACAAATAAGCAAACTGACAGCTATCAATCTATTGCGAAGTCAGAATCCATTTCTTTTGTTCACCAAGTGTATAAATACACGGGGCTTGTTTCAAGTAATTTATTTGCGTAGGTCTGTGGAAAGAAGTGAATATTGATCGGAAAACGAAGCTTATGATAAAACTGATATTACATTTATTTATATCAAAACTCTCTGAAGAGAAAGAAAAACCGTGTTCAAGAAAACTAAAATACCCTGACAACAACTAGATTTAGTGATGCTCACAAATCTTTACAAAAGTGAAAAAGAATTGACGATATTGTTTTAAGAAGATATCTTTTTCGAATTCAGTGTTAAATCAATTGGTTTCATCGATCTGTGTCAGAACAACGATAAAACAAAAACAAAAATAACCCCGTTTACTGAAACTGGAAAAAAAGCATCAAGTGGCGGATCTTGTTTATAGGGAGACACCTTTGTTTCAGCGAATTCCAAGTAAAAGTGAATATTACACAGCAACTCTATAACAGTCATCTATATATATAAAAATGAGAATGTGTGTCTGTCTGTCTGTCTGTCTGTGTGAATCCCTAAAACTCGAGAACTACGCAACCAATTTCATTCAAATTTTACACATGCCTTACTTAGGGTTCCAGTTGTGTTTTAGTCAAAAAAAATTATTAACTTCTTGCAGAGTTCGAGCACACGGCAACATAATATCTCCTCCACTATTTAAGTATTACGTGTCAAAAGTGAAACCAA
>NC_068988.1:92879393-92883509 GCF_001194135.2 Octopus bimaculoides
TCTCTTGGAAGAGCCCTGCTTCTCACATGGACAACTGTATGTTGGCTGCTCAAGAGTGGGCAGCAACAAAAAGCCTATTTGTATATGCTCCACAAGGGAAAACAAGGAACATAGTTTACAATGAGGTGTTATAATCACAACAGCAAGAAAGTATGTACATGATCACCTTCTTTTACAAAACTTCATTGACTTTCATATATTTATATTGATATACATATATATACGTGTGTTTGGGTGCGTGTGTGTATATACATCTCTATATATAAAGATGATGCGTAGTCTAGACGGCGTTTTTAGATTTCATTATTCTCTTTAACCCGGGCAACGCCGGGTATTTCTGCTAGTGAATCTTAAAGGTAAGTGAATTAATATTATTAGGAATCGAACGACAGATAATAACTACAATTGTTTGTATAATTCTCTGTTGAAAAACACTGACTTTGATTTGTGCTTTCATAACATTTGATTTACCATTTCCCATCTCCAAAGAGAATGGCAGAGAAGATGGTGGGTTTGTAGAAGTTATGTACCTACTGATAACAATATCGTAGGTACATATCGTAGGTACATATCGTAGGTACGTTCTGGTTTCGAATCCTACAGAGCTTTCTGTTCATCTACCGTCTACTATTTGGCCATTATCTATGATAGAAATCATTTTTAATTTTACACAGAGGGCAGCAAATAGGCAAATCAGTCACTCACTCGAATTAAATGCCACTATCCAATCTCTATTCGACTTTCCCTTTCGTATGTAACGAGGCGATAAAAAACTCAAATATACCATGCTATGTTGTTTTCTCCTGCTCTAATGTTGTGTTCACATCCAATCAGTCCTCTTACCCCTTTTTTCTTGGTATATATATTATGTCTGTGTCACTTTTTCGGTGGAGTGTTAATCGGGATTTTGTATTTTACGCAGATCAAAAGGAATTTTTGCGAAGATTCCGAAATCATGACTCATTAGCTTATAGATCGATTCACGCAAATTATACTTCTAAAACTTTAACTCTTTATCTCCCTCGTTTTTAATCTTGCACTTCCCCTATCACTATTTTGCCCTCACCACCCTCTTTCTCTCTATCTCCCTCACTACATTTCACCCTTTCATTTTCATTTCCTCTCCCTTTCTTCCTTTCACTGATTTCTCTGATCTTCTCTTCTTTCTTTCCCTAAGACTCTCTTGAACTTTAAATCTCACTCTTCCCCTACTTCTCCCTCTTTCTTTCCCTCTCACCCTCCTTCTGTCTCCCTATATCACATCCTTAACTTCTTCCTCTTTCTGCTGTCCACTTCTCTCTCACTCTCTTACATTCTTTATCAATCCTAGTTAACTTTCCATTTACAGGTGAAATTATGGTTCAGCAAAGAGCCTCTACGTTACGTGTACACTTTCAATGGAACGGGGACGAATTCTACATCATGGTACCATATTGATAAACTCATTGCTCATTATTTACCAAGCAGTTATACAACGAAATTTACATTCAATAATAAGTATATACCACCTTCTTGCTCTTTGTAAACACATTTAGATAACTTAATAATAATAATAATAATAATAATAATAATAATAATAATAATAATAATAATAATAATAATAATAATAATAATAATAATAATAATAATAATAATAATAATAATAATAAGAAGAAGAAGAAGAAGAAGAAGAAGAAGAAGAAGAAGAAGAATACAGTTCTATATTTAGGAGATGAGGAATTATGTACATTATTTACATTATTTACATTTGACGGAGATTTGTCCTCATCTTGTTTGTTATTAATTCAACGTTTCGGCCGATATACCCTCAAGCCTTCATCGGGTGTCTTGGGGAAATTTCGAACCTGGATTCTCATTCCTAAAGTATTTTTCGGTGTTATTATTATTATTATTATTATTATTATTATTATTATTATTATTATTATTATTATTATTATTATTATTATTATCATTATTGTCTTTGCACAGCTTCTAACGCTGGAGATGTACTACAGTGTCAGCTGTTCACTACCAGTGAACTAATGTAACACCTCTTATTTTTCGAGCACCTTCCGGAGTATTCGAACGGTTCCAAGCAGTGCTGTTTTCTGCAAGCGCTCCACCCTTATTGCAGCCCATATTTCTTCCACGTACTTCTCAAGATGTTTACTCACTGTTCCCTGGGCTCCGACAATTATTGGTACTACTCCTACCTTTTTCATCGACCATAACTGCTTAACTTCCCCAGCTAACTTGTCATATCTATCGACTTTTCTTTTTTCCTTATTGTATAGCTTGTTGTCAGCTGGACATGCTATATCTATTATCCAGCATAGTTTGTTTTCTTTCTCAACTAAGACTATGTCTGGCTTCCTATTCTCTATCGCATGGTCGCACTGAATCATAAAATCCCACAGGGTCTTAGCATTATCATTTACGATGATGCCGTCGGGTTTATGGTCGTACCAATTTTTTGCTCTCTCAAGTCCATACATGTTCGCAAATTGTCCAATGGATAAGCCTTGATATATTGCCGTGGTTCTCTTATATTCCTTCTGGGCTACTGCCATACATTGGCTGGTAATATGCCATACAGTCTCACCATTTTGTCAACAAATTCTGCACTAATCACTTTCTGATGTGTTGTCTATTCTGTATTTTATGTAATTTGTTCTTAGTGCTTGCTCTTGGGCAGCACAGATTAGAGCCTCCGTTTCCGGTTTTAAATTACTTTTAGTCATCAGCAGCCATCTATTTCTCTGTCTTATCTTCAACATCTCTATGAAATTGACCATGCATTCTTTTCTTTACCCACCTGTTTTCAATTTCATTCGTTTTCAATTTCTTGTATAGTGCTTTATCTTTGCATTTTTTCATCCTACACAAGCATGATCTTCCTACTTCTAATAATAGCGGTTCTGTGGTATTTTTTTTACATACCATGCTATTTTGTTTTCTTCTGCTCGACTGCTGTGTTCGCATCCAATAAGTCCTCATCTCACTATTTTTCTTGGTACATACAGTCTGTCTGTGTCACTTTTTGGTGAAATGACCCATATCTAGTTAGCAACTTCTTTGTCTTTCTGTCTAAGCTGTTTATTTCGTCTACTGTCCATGCGATTACCCCTGCTCAATATATAAGGAGTGAAACCGCCCAGGTTTTGATAGCTCCAATCTTATTCCGTCTAGGGCATTGTCGCTGTGAATTTCCTTTCCCTTTTCCTCTTTATTTTATTTCTTTACTTTTTTATGTTTATTTTTTTCACTTTTTCTTACCTTTTTTCTCTATCACTTGACTTTGTAAATGGACAAGGTGTTGAAGCTAAATATCGAAAAACATTTCAAGCCACCCAGCTGAAAAACATGCAGGGATGTTGTACAACGAATTTATATGTTTTTAAAACTTAAGAAAGAAAGTAGAAAACCATAGCTTAAAGTCGGAATCATAGACCTTCAGATTAACAATCGAAGTGCGACTGATATTCAATTCCTTGTCGTTCCAAATACCACAAATCCTAATACATTAATACAACAACTGATCAACCACCCTCAGTCTCTACTCCATCTGTCTCTTCTTCCGTTCTTAAAGTGTGTTTCTGACCCATCAAGCTGTACAATTCCTAAACATACACACTGGACATATTTACTAGTCCTCTTACTACTGACAATTGATTTGCATCTCATTCGTATTAGACACATTTCCTAAAACCTCCTTTCCAGAACTACACTGCTTCGTAGTCTTCTT
Source organism: Octopus bimaculoides (assembly GCF_001194135.2). NCBI lineage: Eukaryota > Metazoa > Mollusca > Cephalopoda > Octopoda > Octopodidae > Octopus > Octopus bimaculoides. The sequence continues at coordinate 92,883,118 of NC_068988.1, forward strand.
TTCCCAACTGCAGACAGTAATTGACAGAAAATTCGTCTTGTTATTTAGCTTCAGTTCAGCTGTGATCAAATGGCATGCCAGGTATGGAGCATTCACTAATCTCAAAGACGAAAAGGCAAAGACAATGATTTAATTAAGCAAAATGGATTGTCATCAATATAATTGTCAAATTTTTCATTGTGATCAATTTTATTAAATTTATCAATTGTAGCATTAGTTTCAGACAACCGCATTTTCGTGTGGATTGGAAAAGTGCATCTGGTAAACGTGGCTGGATGGAAGCCCCCAAAAAAGTGGAAGGTACGAAGTTTATTGGCAGAGGGAGAACGGTATGTAAGATATATCATCTTTTTTTATGCAAATAATCGTATGTTTGTACACACACACACACA
>NC_068988.1:92883921-92890161 GCF_001194135.2 Octopus bimaculoides
TATATATATATATATATATATCTGCAGAAGAGGAATGGACAATCGGTAAGATTTGTTAAATCCGAAACCGGTACCTGTTTAAGAATGCTTTTTTAGGTGATTTTAAATGTCTTGCTCGCTCACGTTTTGGTATGCTGCTATATTTCATGTTGAGAACAATTTAGGTCTTAATAGACACAAGATGTGATCTATTTCTAGCACATTAATTGTCCACGTTAGTGGTCAACGTTATTTTTTAAAAATGTACCTTAATCCCCTGAGATTGCAGATACTATTTCTGAATCTCTTTGATTCTTTAGATGTGCTGGCCTCCTGATAATTAATCGATATTATTTAATATATGATTAATTACCAGATTTTATAATTATATTATATTATATATATATATATAATTATTAGACATTTGGGATATTAACCAATAGATAAGCAACTCCTATTTCAGGATAACCTCATGGTATGGTATACGCAGAGAAAATTAAATCAAATAAAATAATTAAAATAACATAAATAAAATTAGTTAAATAAACATATCTTACCTGTTTTTAATCTGTTGGGAAAGAAGATAGTACAAGTAATCACTAGACGTATTTGTGCGCTGGTGGGGTGTGTATCCAGGCTATACTTAATACATAAATCCACCAGTGCGTCCTCAGGCTATGTATATTGTTATTATGTATGGGTAAAAGTTAAACATTATATTAAAAATAAAAATTACAAATATATTTAAAAATATTAAATACCTAAAGTACAATTAGGATATCTATTGAAAATGCTCTACCTAAGGAAATTTTATCGATTTAATTAGAAACACATCAAATCTGATATCTAAATAAATATTATAGAAATCATATTACTTGTAATAATTTAGTGTAAAATATACCCCTGTCAATACTTGTATAATCAAACATACTTTGTGTCAAATATGAATTAATAGTCTAGAATAAAGATTAAGGCAACTAGCTATTATCAAACATTAAAAAAATGGAATGAAAAAGAAAGAAGATAAAGCTGTGGTTGAGAAGATCTATAACACTGGTCAACACACTTTTTACCGACTTCGATGTTGTGGTTGTTTTTAGTTAATTTTGAGGTTCTGATTTCAAATATAGCATCCATTTTTTTTCTCTAACACATCAGATTTTCATTCTATAGCATATCCCTATTTTATGATGTACTGTATTAATTATTTACTTGGTCAGGATAGTTTACTATGTCTTACAGCTTAAGACTATAAGTTAAAATGTCAGTAGAAAATGAAAGGATAAATGAAATGAAAGATAGCATCACCTTTTACTAAATGCATTCTGTTAATTCTCTAATATGATGAATAAAAACAAAACCAGCATACACATACCTTCATATTCACAGAACAAATTTCTGCTTGCGCGTGTCTCTGGAGTGTTTCATATCTACTAATCTCTTTGAATACGCCAATAGTAGCCTGCCATCATGTGTAAGTTCCATTGACCTCGGTATCTCTCCTCCAGAATCTTGATTACTTGAGGTAAACGCTCACCATTTTCAACGCCCACGTCTCCGAAATTAGCAGGAAATTCATCGAATGGCTAGTGACGAAATATATAGATATGCAATGTACCCACGATCGCGAGATCGTGGTTTCAATTCCGAAACGGTGTGGTTTATTGTGTTCGATTCAAGGAGGGAATGAGCTAATGTGCGGCACGAACATTTGACTATTATAAACAAATAATTTGAGCAGGTTGTTCGTCAGGCTGAACGCTCAAAAGTCATCTTCGAGGAAAAAGTCCAATACATATAGATAGATAGATAGATAGATAGATAGATAGATAGATAGATAGATAGATAGATAGACAGATAGATAAATAAACATATATACATTTAAAGATGTATATATAGATATGTATGTATATATGTATTTATGATCATTCAAATACATGCAGTTATCTTCATTAATGTTTAACGATATTTTTCCTTCATTTATTTTTCAGAGAGAAAAACTTATCTTAAAAACCTGGTCATCTCAGTTCTTTTGAAGTAGAATATGTTTAATCCGGAAATTGTGTATTCTTACATTCCCACAAACCGATATCAATACATACATACACTAAGTTTTCCACAAAATTATTCCATGTTTAAACTCCATCCTGACAACACCTCAAATGTAAATGTAAAATTCTCCCCTGAAGACGGAGGCGGTGGTATCCGAAAATGGAACCAAGTAACTATCATTATTCCGGACTACCAACCCTCCAGAAACAGCTGTTGGACTCGTATAACTCAATTTATGTAACTCCTGATATCATATATATTCTGTGTAAGTCGGACTCTATTATAGCCATCCACATGTACATTTTCCGTTTTAAATATATCAAATATTTTGTGTAAATCGACTTGCCTAACTTGCATGTCTTTACATCTATTCATCTATCTACTCAAGTTCAAATCTCTTGAGCATTTCGAAGTGTATTCTATATAGAGAACACCTGTCTCTAACTTATAAACTATACATATATACACTCTTACATACGTACGTACATAAACACATACGTATATAAGCACATATGCACAGATAGATAGATAGATAGATAGATAGATAGATAGATAAACTTGCGCACTGGGGTCGATCTAATCGACTGGTCCCTTCCCCAAAAATTTCGGGCCTTGTACCTAGATTAGAAAAAATACGGATTCCTTTATTGCCCACAGAGGGCTAAACACAAAGGGGACAAACAAGGATAGAACAAAGGGATTAAATCGATCACATAGACCCCAGTGCGTAATTGGTACGTATTTAATCGACCCCGACAGGATGAAAGGTAAAGTCGATCTCGGCGGAATTTGAACTCAGAATTTCGCCCGGCGTGCTAACGATTCTGCCAGGTAGCCGCCGTTATATACACCTACTAATGTGCCAATTGTCTCTTACAGTCTATATAATTTTATACTTAAGAAAATAAACTCCTTTTTTTTTCTCATTGAAAATAATGCAATCTCACTGTCACAGGAAGTAATTCTCCAGTTACACTGTCACAGGAAGTAATTCTCCAGTTACACTGTCACAGGAAGTAATTCTCCAGTTACACTGTCACAGGAAGTAATTCTCCAGTTACACTGTCACAGGAAGTAATTCTCCAGTTACACTGTCACAGGAAGTAATTCTCCAGTTACACTGTCACAGGAAGTAATTCTCCAGTTACACTGTCACAGGAAGTAATTCTCCAGTTACACTGTCACAGGAAGTAATTCTCCAGTTACACAGCTGACTGTCTGGCACGTTCAGCAAACACTTATTAAAAGTCATCAGAACCCGTTTTACAATATAAAGTAGATGTATTGTTGAATTCCGTGTTTCAGAGTCTTTCTTTCACCAACACGTATCCATGTTCAAATTGGAAATCAAAGATATTTCTCACACATGCACTTACACATATTTTTCACTGTCATTTGCTCATTAAACTTTCTGGAATATTCTGTAGCACACAACGACCGTTCCACGTGTTTGCTTTCCGAATGTAATATTCGAAGAGTGGCTATATGTGAAGTCGTTTCTTTATTGCTGTATTTTTGTTTTGTTTTTTGTGGTCCGTCACGAGCCAGTTATCATTTTTATTGTTGTGAAATAAAATATTTTTATCAACGAAAAATACTCGCCTGTCATATTTCTCAAATACTTCTCTTTTCTCTACATCAACTTCAACACATAAAATTAATACTCAAATGGTTGACTCCGACTAAAGAAATTTTGATCGGCAACTGGCCCAGCTAATGATTAAAGAAAATTTAACAGCCGATTTACTATGTTTTAAGATCTTTGCACTTTACAAGAACCTACCTTCAAACTAGGGTTTTCCTATTACACTATGTCTCTGGTTTTAACTATTTCTTTCAAATATACCAAGATTTACCACCGAAAATTGCCTCAAGTTTTCCTTCACCAGAGAAATGTTACTCTTAATCTCAAAATTCATCATCGACAAAATACACACCTCTAATCAGCGTATTTTCTTCACCTTCAGAAAGCAGACGACGCACCGATAAAATGGAGAAAAATCAGTTTTGGAAAAGAACTTCCAGCAGAACTGACACGAAATTGTATAGAAAGCAACATGAATCTGAAGCAGTTTATGTTGCTCATGCGAGCTGCATACATTAAATATAACCTTAAAAAAAAAAAAAAAACAAGTTTACAAAAACAACTTCTGAGCAGAAAAAAAACTGATGCAAAAGACTTTCAAGATATGCAATTTCAATCCATATTAATATTAATTCATTTACCTTTAAGAATCATTGCTGTTACAGACTTTCCCAGTGAATCTCAGAAATAATTAATATCTAAACAACCTTTTCTTTTTCTTTTTTCCAAGTTTGATAAACATGTTGATATTAAATTTCTTTTTTCTTGCTCCTGACAAATGAAGAATAAAAATATGAAGATTTGGCAAATTTTGTGAACCCGGTTGATTTTTTTTACACTGGCTTCCGAAATAATGATGTGTTCTTCAAACAATATCACCAGGTTTATTCCATCTTTGTAAAGTAGGGACACAGACTTGAATTTGCTTTTCTTACAATTCCTGAAATAATCACCAAGTTATTTCAGTTTTCTTAATCAAATTTTTCAACTTGTGATTTTCTTTTTTACTATTCAAAAATCTTTAATATGAAAGTTGCCAGTCATGTCATCAGCTTCGTTAAATAGTTTTAACAATCAATATCCACTTCTGATCAACAATGTTCGCAAATAAACTAGTCAAAACAAGCCAGAGATTTTTATCCATATCTTCAGCACGTTTAATATATTGACGGATTTCAGTTTGATTATTTTTATTTTACACTTGATAGATGTTTTTTAATGCTGTCGGAAGAGGTGTGGTAAAGCTACATAAATATACTGATGAAATGAAGGCGAGACTTGTTTTGTATTCTGGTATGAAGTCAATGCTGCTACAAATCCTCAGCAAGATGCTGCAGTTCTGTATTTCGACATGTACCCTTTGTCTATTCATCCCCTATTAATATTGTTAACTTTATCACTTTAACTAATTTTAACATTATATTTTTCAATCTCTACGATCCAGCTTTTTCAATTTTCTACCTTTGAAGTTACCTTAATTTTTATCTGGCAATTCTTAAATTTACTCACAGATCATACAATTATTTTGTATTTTCTCAATTTTACCAATTCCCAAACAATAATTTTCATTATATTTTATATTATTGAATTGGACTGCTTATATACAGTCCACTTCTGGACGAAAGCCTCAGCATGTTTTCTCCATCTAGCACGGTTAGCACCTCTTTCTTCTGACACATAGAAAAGAAGAATATGGCAACATCGTTATCTCTTTGGATTTGGAATTTGAAAATATCCTTCTGTTTATTTCCATATCAAATGGAAGATCCTAAAGGAGTGCAGACAATATATAAATAGATGAGAGAAAAGCATAGCTGAGAAGAGTTCCACACGGTTAGCACGGTCTGATGAGGAGGCCGTGAATTTGCGCTTGAGGCGATACTGGTTTTGATGAGCCTGCTTTTCCACACTGGTATGACATGGCTTGGTTGAAGATGCAGATTTTTATACTCTTGTGCAAGAGTAGTTAAGACCCGCTTTGCCGTGTTGAATAGTATTTTTTTTTCAATATGCGTGGGATTGAAAGAACGAAAATTTTAAGTTTTGATTCATAGAAAAGATATGCTTTATCTTGTTTTCACCTTTGATAATATGTGTCCAAAAATGGCAGTTCTTTGTGTATTATTCTGTTGTAAATTTCGTGAGGTATCTAGCTTATTAAGGAGGAATAGAAAATTCCTAGGCCTTTTTGATTTTTGTTCCAGAAGATGAAACATCTATCAAAATACCGTTTCCAGTTGTTCTTCATGTAAATGGAGAATTTGGGTCAAGTCCAATGTTAAGAATTGATTATCATTTTAAACTGTATGGGACAAAACCGCTTCATGTTTTTTTTTCTTTCTGTTTTTTTTTCTTGTTTCTTTAAAGCGAAGGTTACATATTTCTACCCATACAGTTTAAGATGATAACCAATTGTTAATATTGTATTTGACCCAGATGCTTTGAATTATGAATTACTTAGGGACCAGAATCGAAACATGTAGGTTTTTTCAGTTTCTTTTGTACGTTATTAACATGTATTTGTTTCTGAATTTTAACTTCAAACTGTGATACAAATAAATTAACTATACATCCACAACTCTCCATTTTCTTACCCTATTAATAATAATAATAATAATATATAT
>NC_068988.1:92893691-92897580 GCF_001194135.2 Octopus bimaculoides
CTTTTACTTGTTTCGGTCATTTGACTGCGGCCATGCTGGAGCACCGCCTTTAGTCGAGCAAATCGAAAAGCGATGTATATTGGGCAGATGGCTCTTCTGAAAAACGTATCGTTTGTATTGTACATAATTATTATATCTGTATGGTGAATGTTATATATAAGCAATGTTATCACAATAATGCACCTCTTTCTTCTGACACATAGAAAAGAAGAATATGGCAACATCGTTATCTCTTTGGATTTGGAATTTGAAAATATCCTTCTGTTTATTTCCATATCAAATGGAAGATCCTAAAGGAGTGCAGACAATATGTAAATAGATGAGAGAAAAGCATAGCTGAGAAGAGTTCCATACAGAAAGATTTTAACATTTACGAAATTATCTAAACGATCAGAAATCATTAAGTGATATTTTCACTATGATAAATACCTTCTATATATAGTTCGAACTGATCGCGCCACCATTAACTAGACCAACATTTCAATTTCAGTTATTTCTTTTATCTTACATCCCCCCAATTTATACTTATCTTTATAAACGCCAGTACGTTTTCGTAAATCTTTATATATTTCTCCACCCGTTTCACTCCTTAATTGACATCCCCTACTCACAATTTACTAATTTTTATAACTCTTGTATTTTACACATGTTATGTAGTTATTTATTTTATTTCTTAAAGTTATCTTTTGCTTATATATCATTATATTCATTTTTCTACATAGTACATTATTTCACCGAAGAAAATAATATTTCTATATAACAAATTGCGGCCCATAAAATTCTCTTTTACATTAGTATGAAATATGAAACCCACATCTTTAACACATCCAAACTTTTATCAACACAAAAAACTTTGCATATTATATTACTGACCGTTATATTTGAGATTAGATGCTGTAAATAAGTGGGCAGAATATATATATATATATATATATATATATATATATATATATGTAAAGATATTTTAACTGGAAATTTTCTCTGGAATATCTTTGCCATAAAATGCATAATGGTACCTGCAGACTAACATAATGTAATTAGTCACATACAATAATTAATAGATTCGTCGTGTCTCTGCTTTATGAAGGGAGTCTATAACAGAAGAATGCCCTGGTCGTTACCCAAACTTACATCTCACTACATGGTACAATTCAGGCTTTAATATATTAAGAATTTGGGAATTTTCTCCCTTACATCTCTGGCTATGTGATTGACATTAATGCAACTGGTTCGTCTTCTAATTACGGGTGCAGTTTCAATTTATAAAATGTCGTTTAACCTATATCTAACTGTATTGAAACGTATCCATCTAGTTGGTTTCGGAGCCTTCATACCTCCATGCATTACTTACCTGACAATTTATAAGTCTAAACTCTAAGCAGTTGCTCAAAGAATTAGAAATTACAACCAAAACTTAATCATATCGCACGTCACGACTTTAGAACCCATTCTGATACTGTTCAATGATGGCTGCAATTTTGAGAATATAATGGCTGCAATTTCTGGAATATAAAACGTTATTCAATCCGGGCTCCAACAAACTTATTGCTAAACAACAATAACGAGACTTCCAAGATGCTAAGCTGTCTTCTGTTACAGTGACATACATTTGCCAATTGTACCTAACTCATCTCTCAGCTGATCGTCATTACAAACCCATTTTATAGTTTTGACTCTGCAGTATTTTTCATAACCTTTTTTAAGTAGCGACATGTTTATACTTTTTTTAGGGTAGATGAACATGCATCAAACCAACCTTAATATATACCTTAGGCACCTCTATGGATCGAAGCTAAATCAAAGTGTATGTAGTCTTGTCCAGATCTTAACACTGACGTCAGAGTAAAGAATATTGCGAAGAGGTTTGTTCCCAAATTGGAATAGTTATTTGAGAAGTCCATACTTTACTCGGAGGACGTTATCAACATTTACACTAATCCAAAATACAAGTTTAATCATACCTTCATTTCATGAAGATTCTAACTTCTTACAATAATCTCTTATCTCTGGCCACTCCTCTTTCAACCGCCTTAATAATAATTGATTTATTGCAAAATAAAAATAAAGTAAACAAGCTCACAGCTACCAATATACTGCGAAGTTAGAATCCAATACTTTTGTTCAAGTATATACATGTGATTTGTTTCAAGCATTTTATTGGCATAGGTCGGTGTATAGAAGTAGACATTGATTGGAAAACGAAGCTTATGGTAAAACTGATAACTATCAAAACACTCTGGAGAGAAAGGAAAAAACGTGTTTAAGAAAACTAAAATAGCCTAACGGCAACCTCTAGGGTTTGACGTAAGAGAATTTCAATTTGCTCACATATCTTTACAAAGGTAGAAAAGAATTGACGATATTGTTTTAAGAACATTTTTTTCGAATTCAGTGTTAAATCAATTGGTTTCATCGATCTGTGTCAGAACAACGATAAAACAAAAACAAAATAACCCCGTTTACCGAAACTGGAAAACAAGCATCAAGTGGCAGATCTTGTTTGTAGTGAGACATTTCTGTTTCGCCGAATTCCAAGTAAAAGTGAATATTACATAGCAACTCTGTAACAGTCATGAATCTGAAAGGTAAGTGAATTAATGATATTAGGAATCGAAAGAGAGATAATAAGTACAATTGTTTGTATAATTCTCTGTTGAAAAATACTGTCACTGATTTGTACTTTCATAACATTTGTTCTGTCATTACCATTTCCCATCTTCAAAGAGAGGGGAAGAGAAGACGGTGGGTTTGTAGAAGTTATGCACCTACTGCTAACATCTTTTGTAATTTTACATTCTGATTTCGAATCCCACATAGATTTCTGTTCATCTACCCGTCTATTATGTGGCCATTATCTCTGAGAGAAATCATTTTTATTTTTAGATAGAGGGCAGTAAATCAGTCAATCATTCGAACTAAATGCCACTATTTAATCTCTATTCGACTTCCCCCTCTCGTATATGATATACAGAAATTCGATCCAAACGATTATATAACTTTGCTTCACAAAACTGCGTCTTTGTACATTTGTAAGAACATATTATCATTTCTAGTTAACGAGCGTTGTTTAAACCTATATTAATGGAACTCTTGATATCAGCTATAACCAGCAATATGACGTTATTGAATTAGCTTAACTCTAAATTCCTAAGACAGGGAGCAGTTGGGAAAAATACTTCTTCCGGACACTGTAACACGCTGTCTACATCTGGATATGAACCTATACGATTTTACAATTATTATTCACTCTCATGGTTCAGATTAGTACTGCAGTGAATGCACGTGATAAAAATAAGACTACTAAATAATAATAATTCCATGTAACCACAACTGAAGTTACTGGAAAACATAGGAGGTTCTGGCTGAAGAAAAGAACACTAAAAATAAAAAGAGACCGAGAGCACAATACTGAAGGCTCAACCTTAGGAATGATCAAGTGTCTGAGCTGAGCGACATGTGTAACAGAGTGCATGAAACCATTGCGTAAATCACAAACGAATGTCCTAGATTTGGTGACATGATCAAATAGCGAAAGTGTTACATTGGAGAATGTGCGAAAAATGGGGCTAGATGTGTTTTTCACAATAATAGAAATAATAGAGCGCAATATTTTTCCTATTCCTCCGAGTTCTGACGAGAACACAATATTAATTAGTCGTGCTGGTTTCTAACATCTCTTTTAATAGCTAGTGCGAAACCAATTGGTAAGATTGGTGGTAATGAATATATTACACTGTACACTTTGATTAATATACCTATACTATAGACAGATATTTTTATACATATATTTTCTGATTCATAGATTTTTACTCTCTCTCTCTCTCTCTCTCTCTCTGTATTTCTGCATATACATATATATATGTATGTATATATATATATATATATATAT
>NC_068988.1:92898017-92902847 GCF_001194135.2 Octopus bimaculoides
TATATATATATATATATATATATATATATATATCTGTATATTTTTCAGGAATGAGAACATCAATTCAATGTCATTTGAGGCTGAAATCGCTGCAAGCTTTTGCACTAATATTTTTCATCCCTCCGATAAGCTGCAAAGCAGATTGTAAAGAAAGTAATTTCAAACGACTTACTAAATCAAAATGCTTATTAGGCCAATCTAGAATAACTGAAACGACGGCATCTCGTACCCAATGTGCAATTCGCTGTTTATCATGCGCTGCGTGTGGATATTTCAGCTATTGTAATGGCGTATGTCACATGCATCAACCGTTTTACTACCAAAAACTTGAAGATTATGATTGCGACTGTTCATCGTATATCTTGCTCAAAGAAAACGGTATGTAAACCATATTTTTCTCGTCTTTTTTAGTCTTTGTGTTATATTTCCATCATTTATCTAACGTTATATATAAGTATGGGGGTTTAGTTCACAGGAGGTGAGTCCTGTAACGGATTTGTAGGTCTCCAAGGTTATAACTGAGACGGTAGTTATGGGGTCCTAGCAAGTTTCTGATGCAGCGGATATATAATTTTTAAATTTCTCTCTCTCAATCTCCTTATTCCTTTAATCACTTCCTCTCTGTAGTCATCTTATTAATATATACCATTCTCTTTTGCCCCTAGTTTTCCTTTTGTCTCTGATGATACAATATCCCATACTTGAGGATATCACAGAAACAGCTGTATATAATTTTTAAAGAGGACAACCAAATTTAAGGCAAGGTAAACGTCGCAAGTTGTATGCAATATTATTATTGGAAAACATCTAAAGTCTTACAGCTGTTTCTGTGATATCCTCAAGTATGGGATATTGTATCATCAGAGACAAAAGGAAAACTAGGGGCAAAAGAGAATGGTATATATTAATGAGATGACTACAGACAGGAAGTGATTAAAGGAATAAGGAGATTGAGAGAGAGAAAAGAAAAGAAAAAAAGGCATAAATTTCATAATTTAGCTTCATGATGATGTCGCAAATACAAGAACTTGAGTCCTTAGGTATCCTGAGTATATCTATGGATATAAATCATTGGAAGTAATCCTGTGTAGATCCATGTGGGTTAAGGTCTTGATGTGATACGATCTATAAAGAAAAAGGGACACGAATATCTCAACGTCCAATAGTAGTACCTGTATTTCAAAGGGCCAGCCTTGTCGCACTCTGTGTCCCGCCGAATCTCCCTGGGAACTACGTTAAGAGTACACGTGTCTGTGGAGTTCTCAGTCACTTGCACGTTAATTTCACGAGCAAGCTGTTCCGTTGATCGGATCAGCTGGGACCCTCATCGTCGTAACCGACGGAGTGCTCCTATTAGAAACAGAGAAAAACATACTAGACCGTCAAATAAACCCCCAAAATTATTTTCATAAGGTGAAAATATATATAGTATACTCACATCTAAGAACAAGAGAAAACACATACCTAACCAAACACCACAACCAAAATCCAAAGCTCGCCAGAGAAAAGATGTTAATAATAGAAGAAATAATAGACAAAAAGGAATCTATTTTTGAAGGTCAGGACAGCAGACACCAGAGAAAGAAACTGACCAAGAAAAAACAACTGAGAAACTACTGAGAGGATAGACCCTAGAAATATTAATCTGTCAAAAAGAAATATTGGTAGTGACAAACGGCAGGACTAAAATTCACACCTACAGTCAACCATCAGGAAATGGAGGAAAATATTCCAAACAAACTACAGCTTGTGGAGTTTTTTACTGATAAAAATAATGACAATGACGAATCCTTGGCGATCAAAATTTATTCCGCCAAAAGACGAAATACACATTTAGATCAATGCATTGATATCTTCTGCAGATTTCTACGTCACATCAAACATTTCAAAACGAGAAAAGTCTGCCCTTATACGTCTTAAAAATGACAACACAATTGACATCAAAGAAGCAGATAAAGGGGATACCATTTTCATAATGGATACGGAATATTACCAGGGTTTAGCTGAAGATCATTTGAAGGATAAAACGTTTTACCATGAAATACCCTGAAATATTGACCTCTGCATCAGGATGAAACTCAATTATTTAGTATTAAAACATTATAACTCCCTCACTCCGAATGAAAGGGACTATATTAACACTTTTGAGTCGAAATCCAGCTACTTCTGTGGCTTACCTAAAATACAGGAGTCAAAATAAATACGATACGCTATGAAGGAACAAGGTAGTGGATGCATAAAACTATTACAACCAAGAAAAAAATTAAACTAATACCCATTATAACTGATCCAGTCTGTCCTACACATCGTCGGAGCAACCTCATTGGCATTATCCTAAAACCACTATGTAGTCACCTATTGAGTTTCATTCGGGATGGCATCGATTTCCTGTCACATCTGCCCAAAACAACAGAATCCAATTCGCTGTTAGTTTTGATGTAGAAAACTTATATAAGAACATTCCACATGATTTGGGAATTACTGCCATAAAATATTGGGTCGAGAAACATAGAGAAGTGATCCCCAGTAGATTTACTGTTATAAGGTCGTGAGTTCAATTCCTGGCAGTCAGCCTCATCCTCGAAAACAATACATTCCTTTTCAACGGAGGCACAGCTATGAGGACGCGATTTGCTCCAGTTTTCATGAACTCAGTATTGGGATACTTGGGAAAAAGAAGTATATAAAAAAAGTGAAGAAAAGTACGGCATGACCTTTAGAAGATAGCGAGAGGACACATGGAAAAGATAACTCGATGATCGTTTCCTAATTTGAACGAAATCCCTAAAAAATCTGGAATAACTCAGCACCCTCCTCAACACTCCACACCCTAGTCTCAAATTCACAAGAGAAATGAGTAACATACAATTACCATTTCTTGACATAATGGTAATTAAAAACAACACGACAATCATAACTAATATTTATTACGAAATCACAGATGCACAGCAGCACCTAAATTTCAAATCATGCCGGCCAACACACATAAAATGTAACATCCCGCACTGTCTAGCCAGGAAAATTTGTACTATGGTAGATGATCCAAATAACAGAAACATACGACTTATAGAACCCAAAGGATTTCTACTCAAGCAGAAAAAGCATACAACGAGCAAAAGAAAATAGCATACAGCGAGCAAAAGAGATACCTACAGAACAACTTAGGACAACACGAGAAGCACGAACCCATCAACGGAACTCAAAGCCATTTCTAGTAACACACAATCCGCATTATCAAAACATTTTTTAACAAATGTTCCAATCATGAAAGAAAGTGAAAAATTTGAAAACATGGTAACAGGAAAATATTATATCGCATTCAATGATTTTAGAATCGGCTCAGTTAATTTTCATTGTACTGTGTGCTACATATTTCCTTTAACATCTTAATAAAGCTTCTGTGCACTTAAATATAACTCATTGATATCCATTTCTGGTTGTTTCAGGCCAAAACTGGCAGAAAGTATTTAAGCTGACCGAAAGATCATATGAAAGAAGCCCTCTTTATTTATACTGGGAGAATTTACCTATTGAAAAGGTAATACAGTTTTGAATTTTCAAAATGATACACATTTAAATAACAGATTCTCAGTTCCCTGTCTCTTGTGATGTATGATTTTTACCTTTTCCTGTCGATATTGCAGTGGTGTATGTAATTAGTGCTGCTGGGGTTGTCCATGTCCTTTCTGCTGCTTAACCTTTACATTCAATCAAGATCCAGTTTTGGTTCCTTGTCTTATTTTCGTACATAGTATATCTAGTTCTGTATTTAGGAGATGAGGAATAATGTACATTATTTACATTATTTATATTTGACGGATACTTGTTAACAAACAAGATGAGGGCAAATATCCGTCAAATATAAATAATGTAAATAACGTAAATAATATAGTATATCTATAACAAGATAATCCAATGTGTTTTATTATTAGGTGGTACGGTATAATCTGAGAGAGGTTTGCCTTCTATTTCTTGCAGATTAAGTGAAAACATGTGAGGTTAAAATGGAGTGTGGCATAAAGTCATATCAACTATGGTGGAAGTGTTATCATAGAAATTGTTTTGCCTTGGTATAAAAGATGAGCTACAGCAAATATTCTGGTTAGTACCAGAGATTTGCTTGTCAATTGCTTGACCATAACCACTTGAGCACGTTCCTTAGTGGCTGACAATATGTGCATCTCTGATCACGAGCAGAAGTAGTTGGAGAGTACCATAGCGATGTGTTGAGAGGAATTCTTGGGAGTTTGAATTATTCACCTCTAGAAACATTCATCATTGACCATCCTTAAAATAAATCTTATTCAGGGATCTTTTGAGAAGAATGGGCTACACACCCTAAAGGAAAATATAACTGGGCCCCAACTTTAAAGTCATGCGCTGTTTATCTCGATGTAAGATCGCCATATCGTGCACATGTGGTTGTGATGCATGTACGTGGTGTAACATTATCAGACGTGTAGTCGAGATTGGTATATTGGGCTTCTTTTATTTGTACCCCCAGTGTTTTTGATGACTTACGCTGTTCCCTCAATAATAATAATAATAATAATAATAATAATAATAATAATAATAATAATAATAATAATAATAATAATAATAATTGCACTCCTCTGGAACTTCACCATTCAAACTGACAGAAAGATAGATGCAAATAGGCCAGACATCATACTGAAAGACTTCAGACAAAAATCATGCCTCCTCATTGATATGACTGTCCCAGTCGATATAAACGTATCTGTCAAGACCTACCAAAAACTGAGCAAATATAAAGATCTTGAAATAGAAATTAGCAAAATGTGGAATCTGAAAACGAAAACAATACCTATT
>NC_068988.1:92902970-92904596 GCF_001194135.2 Octopus bimaculoides
AATTTTAAAACAAACACATAATTTTCTCATGGTTTCTTAAACATTCACTAGAACAAAACTGTACAAATCCAAATATATGGTACCCTAGGCATAACACCTACATGAACTTCTAACTTGTTGTCTCTTAAGGTCTCTGGGTGAGACTTGGATCCAACTTGTACAAATGCAAAACAAAAGTCAAACATAAAATAATAATAATAATAATAATAATAATAATAATAATAATAATAATAATAATAATAATAATAATAATAATAATAATGATAATAATAATAACTTCAGCTAATGATGTTGATATTACAGATCTCAACCACTTGTACTATGGATCCGCAAAAATCTCAACGATTCTATGTGGTGAAAAGATTAGAAAATCATTTTAACTGATTGGAGGTGTTATCATGTACATGTTTTGTCTTAGAATAAAAGATGGGCCACAGCAAATATTCTGCTCAATACCACAGATTTGCTTGATGGTTATTTGACTTTAACCAGTTGAGCATGTCCTTTAGTAGCTGACGATATGTGCATCTCTAATCACGAGCAGAGGTATTGGAGGATTATCATAGCAATATGTTGAGAGAAATTCTTTGGGATTTGAGGTAATTCACCTCTTGGAACATGGGTCTTTTATTCATCGTCCTTAAAACAAACCTTATTCTGGGTCCTTTTGAACAGCATGAGATACTCTCGACTTAAAGAATGTTGTAACTGGGCCCCGTCTCCGAGTTCGACGTTTCCTTTCATCATTCCCAAGACGATAAAATATTGAGCCAGACGTCCTACTATAAGAGACGGGGGAATTCATAATCAGCAACATAACCAAAGAGTGTTTGGAAATTGATTCGGTGTGTTGAGTAGGATTATCTCAAGGTTATGAAATAAACTGGTGTTGAAAGATCTGAATGACGGAGGATTCAATCTCTCTACCGGTGTGTCGGCGTAGAAAGAATATGAAAGATGTAAAAGAAATTTCGAACGTTGAAACAAATGAGAAAGGCGATTTAAGGAGTTTGAAGGGTGCTGAAAGAGAACTTGAAACAACGCGGAATGATTACTTCAAAGCATAATAACAGGATGTTTCAACTGCTAAACTAAGTTCGAAATGGGTCTGGTGAGTGGTTTTAAGGTAAGGTAAATAAAGTTTAGTAATCGTGTGTTACAGAAAGACGGATAGAAATATAGATATGATTGTGGCTCAGAGATGAGAGCTGTTTTGTTTCTCACTTTAATAAGAACTGCTGGATGAGTGAAATTTAGAAGGAACTTAACGAATATCAATGTTACATTGAGGTAGAATTGATTCTTGCTGATGTTGTCTTTCGCCTTGTTTCTGTTCTGAATTTGTCAAGATTTTGTACTCTTCACAGATGCAATAGAACTTTTTCAAAAATTCTGAAATCCCAATATATAGTCTGATTCATTGCCTTGTAAATCACGTATATTTTTTCCTAAACCCAAACACTTTCGCTTCCTTTATCGTGCATTTCCATCACAATTTTCGCAATCAGCTCTTTCTTTATTTCCACCCCCTCTCTCTCTCTCTATCTCTCTTCCTCTCTGCATATATATATATATATATATATATATATATATATACAGACACATAATATATTACCCTTCCATTTT
>NC_068988.1:92904606-92910263 GCF_001194135.2 Octopus bimaculoides
ATTGCCTTGTAAATCACGTATATTTTTTCCTAAACCCAAACACTTTCGCTTCCTTTATCGTGCATTTCCATCACAATTTTCGCAATCAGCTCTTTCTTTATTTCCACCCCCTCTCTCTCTCTACCTCACTTCCTCACCCGCTTTCTCTCTCCTTATATCTCATCTTTATCTTCTTTCTCTTTCTGCTACTCACTCCTCTCTCACTCTTTTACATTCTTTATCAATCCTTGTCAACTTTTCTTTTACAGGTGAAATTTCTGGCGAGAGCAACTCAGCGAGATTTCGTATTCATTTTCAATGGAACAGGGACGGATTCTACATCATGGTACCGAAATGATAAACTCATTGAACAGCCTTTGGCATGGAACACTCAATACAACTTTACATCCAACAATGAGTATATATTATCTCTTTATTTGTGTTAACATCTTTGATGTTTTCGTGATAATAATAATGATTTCCTGCTGTCAAAGAATCATCGCATATTTTGAGGGATATTTTTTAATGATTTCATTAATTAACAGGTATTAATTTACCGAGCCTGGAATAATGAGAGGCATGTTTTAGCTTGCTAGGATTTGAACTCAAAACGTTAAGGAAAGAAACTATCACAAGTTGCTGGTTCTTACATTCACTGTCTTCGTAGTAGTAGTAGTAGTAGTAGTAGTAGTAGTAGTAGTAGTAGTAGTAGTTTTAATCTTAATCTTCGTTATTTGAGGTTTTCTCAAAGTGGTTTTGTATTCAGCGACAATAGCGAGTCCCACCAGGAGTATAATATGAGGACTAATACAGGAAAGACATCAACTAGAAACGTTTTTCACTGAAATATTACCATAAAAGAAGTAGAAAACTGTCGAAATAAAAGGTTCTTCAAATCGAAATATTTTAGAGGTGGGGCCTGAAAGTGAAAACCATACCAAAAATATTTGGAAATTTTTAGGTATGACAAAAGATATAAACATAGAAACCATACTAAGACATACAACACTACACATTGTCCAGAATTATAGGACCATCCTACATCCTGCGCGAAGTATTATTAATTCAACAGCACAATCCAAATAGAACAATCTTCAAACACACAATACAATTTATAAAATAAGCACCTAATAGAATAAAACAATACAACTCAAGCAATATATACTCTACAAGATTAATGCCTAATAAAGTACACTTCACAAGAAATCATCAAACACTGATATATTACATGAAACAACAGACTGAACTCCGTAGCAAAACAAAATCATGCACAGTTCTGACAGGTTAGAGCTATGCTACTCTATCCCACATAAAAATGAGAACAGAGAAAATGCTACACACATTTCAGAAACACGGAGATGCAACAAACGGTGCAATTGAAACTTGCATGAAACTATCAAAGAAATATCAACAATAGTTTCTAATTAAAGGACAAAGCCAGGGCTTTTGTGAGGACATAATCTAATACATCGACTCCAGTGTATAACTGTTGCTTTATTTTATAGATTCTGGGGGTACATTTGAACTCAGAACATAAAAAACTGAAAGCAATACACCTACGCCATTCCAAACTGGCCATTCCAAATGCTGAACTACTGACCTTCTATAATTATTTGTAAAGTAAGTACAAGAACTAAAATTTGCGGAGTAGAAGAAAGACGTTATTTTGGGGGGTTTCAAAAATTACGCGGTTCCATTATTAAGACATGTGGGGGTTGACGCAGTATCTGGTTTTCTAAAATATTCTCAATGATTTTTCCACTCAAATAGAACTTTGCCATTATTAGTCGATGTGATTCGAAATACATTGTGTCTAACAAAGAAATATGACAGGTTCACCATTGTTGGAAAGCTTTTTGATCATAGATCATCTTGATCACACCTGAATGAAACTCAATAACAAGATATGATTTATCTGAATTACATGTTATTTATACGTTCTATATCGTGTGCCTGTATTTCAAAGGGTCGGCCTTGTCACACTGTGTCACGCTGAATATCCCCGAGAACTACGTTAAGGGTACACGTGTCTGTGGAGTGCTCAGCCACTTGCACGTTAATTTCACGAGCAGGCTGTTCTGTTGATCGGATCAACTGGAACCCTCGACGTCGTAAGCGACGGAGTTCCAACAACATCGTGAATTACAAACGGGCTATGAGACACTCGCTAATCTCAATAGTGAAAAGGTAAATTCGTCAATTTAATTAAGCAGAACTGACTCGTAAATACGCAGACATGACAGAAGTAAATAGACACCCATATAATTGTTCAAATTTATTTAAATCTGAAATTATGTATTCAAATTATGTACTGATTATTATAATGTGAATATCTAATATTTAGTAGACATGCCCACGGTATTTATCAATGTAAGGACCCTGTTAGGAATGTTATTGATTAGATTAATATTCTCTTCAGGAATTTCTTGCCAAGTTACATGCAGTAATCTCAGAATATCTGGCTGGGAGCATGCCTTATTATCCTTTTTACGAAGTATGGATGCAATAGGATTCATATCTGGTGACTAGCTTGGACGTGGAAGCTACTTAATGCTATTCTCTTCCACCCAATCTTGAGTCCTTTTAGCCGTGTGACATTTTCCATAAAAGGAGAGTCTCCTTTAATTATGTTTACCTCTGGAGAAGATTGGGAAAAATCACTTCAGCAATATGGACATATATTTATTTGAGTTTATGTTTTCCTCAACCATTACTACAAATTGTTCCCCCAGACTGTCACAGAATAAACACCATGTTTCAT
Source organism: Octopus bimaculoides (assembly GCF_001194135.2). Classification (NCBI taxonomy): domain Eukaryota; kingdom Metazoa; phylum Mollusca; class Cephalopoda; order Octopoda; family Octopodidae; genus Octopus; species Octopus bimaculoides. Next base: position 92,907,347 of record NC_068988.1, read on the forward strand.
TGTTGACTGCAATCTCTTCACATCAAATTCTTGACCTTAGAGTCTCCAGATCCACACTCGATCTCTGTCAGAAAATACAGCAAATCTGGACTCATCAGAGAATATGACAATGTCCCAAAATGCTAGTGGCCTCTCCACCATGTCATTGGCTCCATCTCTTCTCCGCTTAATATTGGCTTGCCGAAGATGTGGCTTCCTTCTTTCTGCTTCGCCATTGTAGCCAAGTTCGTGGAGATACCTGACAGCTGTTCTCAGACTGACATCAACTTGTTCTGCTATGCCAGAGGCCTTGCAACGAGGATTATCCTACAGACTTCTCTTAACAAAGCGAAAGGTCCTGTGAGGAGGCCCTAATCGAACTGGGCAAAGTGATGTGGACTCCTTCCTTTCTCTGGTGATTTGCACAATCACTCTATTAACTGTAGAAAGCGGGATTCCAAGGTTTTCTGCAATTTTACGTTGGCGAAATCCACCTTCATATTGACTGACAATATGGTATCTGAAATTCGGACAGTTCTAAGGCTTTATTTGTACGTGGCATGATTAAACAGTCACCATATAGAAACTGAACCATAAAAATGTCAATTAACAAAAACAAATATGTACTTTTTCAAAATGGAAATAAACCTAAAACGATGTAATTTGGGGTGTCTATTTATTTCTCTCATGGTTGGGCATAGTTGTTCAAGTTTTCATTATGACAAATCTTATTATATTTATCAATTGTAGTATCACAGAACCGTATTTTCGTATCGATTATGGAGCAACTTCTAATTACGGTAATTGGATGGAAACCAAAATAGTAAATGGAACGTACGAAATTTATTACAATTCCAATGGTATGTAAAATGTATCATCCTGTTTGTGAGTGCAAATAATTGTATGACAGTATGTTTGTATACACATATATATTACGTGTATGTATATATATTACGAGTATGAGTATATATGTTTGTCTGTATGCATATATATATATATATATATATATATATATATATATATATATATAAAGAGAGAGAGAGAGAGAGAGAGAGAGAGCGAGAGTGAGAGAGAGAGAGAGAGAGTGAGAGAAAGGTTATGAAAGGTAATGGTGTCAATAAAACCCAAAGGTGTCAGGTAATGCTAAGTAAGTGCTATGGACAGACTACAGTTAAGCGCCTGGTTCGGTGATTATGTGAATGAGGAGTCCAACGTAGGTCATATATCAGCATGTGTATATATAAAAAAAATTAACAGAATGAGATAAAAATCCAAGGCTGTGAAAAATTTTAGAACATTTATTAATAGGTCTTACAGTTGTTTCCGGGATATTTTATATATCCTTCATCGGAAACGGTGTGAGAAAATGGTTAAGCAATAGTTATTCTAGATAAGATATGAAATAGAGAGTGAAGTGGAGGAATGACAATAGACGTGAGATATGCAGGGATATTGCATCTGTAGATCCATTATTTAGGCAGAATAGTATACATAACTTGATTCCAGTACCTTGTGAGTAAGTTCCAATAGTATTTAAAATTGGTCATTCCAAGCGTAGAGTTTGTACACGGTGTTATTGAATCAAGGGTTTTATTTAAAGTGACTTAAAATTTGGGAATGCATTTGTAAGGGATATGCCCTGTTTTGTGTGCATGGCATATATGTATCTTGGTGTGTGTTAACATTCATACACATTTGTATCAATATATGTATATATCTATGTATGTTCATTGAGAAATAGAGTTAACTTCATTAATTTTTAAATTTTACTCTTTGTTTTTTTTTTCAGGCAAGTACAATTCTATTACAGAATTGGTCATCTCAGTCCTTTTCAAGTAGAATACGTTTTATTCCAGAAATTGTGTATCATTATAGTCTTACTTGTATACATACAAACAAACATACGTACAAACATACATACATACATGCATACATGCATACATACATACATACATACATACATACATACATACATATGTACGTACGTATAGCACATATACACAGATAACTAGATGGACAAACAGACAGACAGTGCAAATGCAGTGAACAATAAAATCAGATATTGCAGGAAGGACAAGGTTCAGCTTAAATGGCATTAATTTAACATTTTAATGGGGATAGAAATAGTTGTAACATTAGGGGCGGTAGACCTTTTACTGGAAGAAAGACAAAAGCATACGGGACTGCGTAAGTGGAGTAGTCAGTGAGTGAGAGAATAAAGCAGACGAAGTGTTAGGAAATGCGGTTCTATGAAAGGAAGTTAAGAAGGAAGGAGGGGTGGGTGTTTGTGTGCAAGTGTAGGCGAGTATTAATGTGTGGTAAGTGGCACAAAAGGAACTGGTATGTGAGTGGTTGTTTGGCGCGTGTGAAGAGATAGAAACAGACGAGAGTTTTAAGCAAATGAAAAGGCAAGAGTCATGAGGAAGATGTGATAGATGTGTGTGTCTAAGAGTATGGGTGTGAGATGTCTCTTACACAGAAGGAAGGCTTGAGGTAAAGGAAGCAAAAGAGAGAGAAAAGACACGAGTCCTGTGAGAGAAGAATGGAGGAAAAAAATATCTGAAAATTACAAGACACAGGTAAAATCTAAGTCAAAGCAAATAAGAGAAAAATACACACACGTGCAGATATATATATATACACACATATATACATACATACATATATGTATGGCATACATATAAGTACGGCGAGCTGGCAGAAACGTTAGCACGCCGGGCGAAATGCTTAGCGGTATTTCGTCTGTCGCTACGTTCTGAGTTCAAATTCCGCCGAGGTCGATTTTGCCTTTCATCCTTTCGGGGTCGATTAAATAAGTACCAGTTACACATTGGGGTCGATATAATCGACTTAATCCGTGTTTGTCTGTCCTTGTTTGTCCCCTCTGCGTGTAGCCCCTTGTGGGTAGTAAAGAAATAACACACACACACACATATAT
>NC_068988.1:92910273-92913935 GCF_001194135.2 Octopus bimaculoides
TGCATTTATAATACAATAAATATAAACAAATTGTAATTTTTATAAAATATACAGTACAGTACTGCTTCTACTTCGTGGATTTTCACCTGGCGCTGGGGTTTTGGAATGTAATACCTGCGATAGTCGAGGGATTACTGTATTACTGTATATATATATATATATATATATATAAAGAAATACAGAAAATGGGAAAACAACGCAAAACATCCAGACAGTTAGATGATACAAAAAAGGGACAAGAAAAAACAAGGAGATTTCGGAAATTTCTTTCCTCAGTCGAGTTCCAAATTATCTTTACAATTTCGGCTGGTTATACTCGAGATTGGCCAATCTGACCAGCCCCAAAGAAAAACTAAACTAAGAGCACTAGGTTACTTGGAAGAAAGCAGCGAATATATACGAATGTATATATGCATATATTATAATGTTTGTATTACTGTGAAGTTATAAAAACAATTTAACATTAAACTGAAGGAGTATGCAATATCTTCTAGTAGAGAACGTATTCATTTATCTTAAATCTTTTACAAAGAGTGGAGAAACAGTGACTTCGAAGGTTCTACCTGCTGGCCTTCGTCATATTGACTACAAATGTATGTGTGCATAAATCCTTTGTGTATTTGCACATTTCTAAGAACGTCGATCCTTGTAACCTTGATACTAGTTAACGTACTGATTGGAAGATCAATCAATGATAAATTGAGTAACAAACTGCTCTTATTGTCCAAGTGATTTAATCTTAGACTTTTTTTGGTTGAGGCTAAAAATACCTCATCGTTTCACAGTTTTATCAGCCGTTAAAAACGCCACTGTTTGACTTTATTTTATTACAAACTTGTAATAAATATATATATTATTAAGTATCTGAAGCTTTTGTTGCCCATATTTTAGATGATTTTCACATTACTTCACTGGATCTGAGATGAAATATTTTGGTGTAATATACGTGCGTGAGTGTGTGTGTGTGTGTGTGTGTATGTGTGCACGCGTATGCATTAAATTAATAGTTTGCAGAGACGGAGCAGTCATTTAGATTTACAATAGGTTACTGGTATTTATCTTCTACGCCGCGTGGTATGATGAACTGCAATGTTTAACACAGTATTATTCCTAAATACCAAATCTACAAATTCATCCGGACTTAAAAATTAAAAATAAGATACATCACCATGCATTTTTGTATATGTTGTTTATCTCCAGATGAGCTCGGATCGAAAGACTTATGTTGAAAGGTATTCGGATCGTGTTCCTCAACTGTTCATGTATACTATATAACGTGATCTAACGTGATCTAGCGTGATCTAACGTGATCTGCTAATTACAAGGTGATAGGAGGTAATTTGAAGGAATATGTCCGATACTTTAATGACTATACTATGACAGAACTATTATAAGCGTGTAAGAGTGTTTGTGAGTATGTAAGAGGAGAGAAAGACAGCAATAGTGGGAGAGAAGGACTAAACTGCTATGAGATTTAAAATTGTCTTCAATTTTAACTTCTCTATGACGAATTCACTCAAACAAAAATATCTGTTATCTTAGCTTATTTAAACTATCCAGTCTTTTAGTATATTCTCACACTCACATAGGCTTCCGGTAGTTTCATACATTGCACTCAAAATATTTTTATACTCCAAATATATCCTTTTTAATTTTTGCTAATCGAATGAGCGTATTTCAAGAACGGAACAGAAAGACAACTGCCTGGTGTAGATGCAGTATTTTTAATCAGTCACACTGCTACCTCTATGGCATGTTCAGCAAATTCTATAAGAAAATACTCCAATCGGTTTTACAATATAAGTGCAAAGGTATTCTTCGATTCCTTATTTCAGAGCTTAAATTTCCTCATCCTGTACGGATGTTCAAGATAGACAATGGAAGATATTATGCAAACATACACCTTTACACATTTTCTTGCCACATGCTCAGTAAACTTTCTGGAACATTCTGTTGCACACAAAGACAGGTTCACGGATTTAATTTCCTAATGTAGTATTTGAAGGGTGATTATTCTTTGGTGTAATTTTATTTTTGTTTCTGCACTTTTGCCCATGATCCGTTGAGATCCAGTTATATCGTTGTGAAATAAAACATCTTAATCCAGAATAAATAGACTTGTCTATCTTATTTCTAAAACACTTTCCTCCCTCTTCACTACATCAACTGTGATGTATAAAATTAATGCTAAAACGATTGACCCAGACATGAAAAATATCATTTGAAATCAAAGCTGAACTCAAGGAACCTTGTGACTGCCATCAACATATGGGCGGTTGCTATATGATTATTATTATTATTATTATTATTATTATTATTATTATTATTATTATTACTAGTATTATAACTATTGGAATGATTGTTTTTATTTTTATTGTTATACTTAATTTTCATTATAGGTTACAATGTCTGGGGGTTATTATTTTCAAATTTAATTTTTTTTTCTGTGTACCCAGCTTTAGCTAATGCTGAGTTATAATAGTCCCTATTAATGTTAAAGATTTTTTCTTAAATGAGAGGTAAGTAATTCTGTGATGAATATTTTAAACTAAACATTTAGTTATTGATTTGGGATGATTACTATCATAATTAATATATATAAATAAATTAACTATACATCCACAACTCTCCGTTTTCTTACCTTATTAATTATGCTGAGACCCCCTTCGGTCATGATTGACCATGGGATTGCAACTAGGAAGTTACCCTCCGAGGCACAAGTCGGGGCAAGGTTGTTTATGGAAGACCAGCAGTCGCCCATGCATACCGGTCTCCCTTCTCCACGCCACCAGTGTTATCCAATGGAAAGGCAAAGGGGCCGATACAGCTTGGCACCTGTGACGTCGCAACTCATTTCTACAGCTGAGTGAACTGGAGCAACGCGAAATAAAGTGTCTTGCTCAAGAACACAATACGCAGCCCGGTCTGGGATTCGAACTCAACCTCCGGATCGTAAGCTCGACGCTCTAACCACTGAGCCATGCGCCTTCACATTAATTACAATAATAATAATAATATATGTGCATACATACAAACATAAATACACACACAACATATATATACATACATACATACATACATATATACATACATACATACATACATACATACATACATACATACATACATACATACATACATATACACATACGTACATAAAGAAACTGGAATAAAGAAGAAGAAAGACCATCTATTTAAAAGATGTTACAAGTTCAAACAAGAAATATCTTTGTATTCTTATAGGCGTTGAAACATTAAGTCGTCAATAAATTTAAAGTTAATGAAAAGGTAATATTTACAATAACTTCTGATTGCTGAATACGAAACACAAATTAACATCGAATTAATAGATAATCATTGACGATTGATTTGCTATGAGTTTAACGTATTTCTTGTTAACATACCGTTATTATGATTTTACACGGTTAAATGACTATTTCTGGTGAATGATAATCTAGTTACGTTTTTGTACCTAAAACAACAGTTTTAATACAATTTTCTAATAAAACCACTTTATATCAAACAAAAATAATCAGTTAAAAGTTTTTTTTTTCATTATTTCAGACAACGGACATTGGGGACAAAAATGTTTTTCTATTTCGACCGTCGTCATAAAGAAACATTATTTTTCTGTTTGCATCCATATCTGAACTCATAAATAT
>NC_068988.1:92914393-92919662 GCF_001194135.2 Octopus bimaculoides
GTTGATGGTCACTTTTTGCCAAATAAAGGCAACGCACTATACATTTTTTCTTCACTTCTTAATTATTGTTCCTATTTTAATATCTTAACTCATGTCCGTTCTGTGGAAATCTTTTGTAACACGTCTGTGACCTCCTCAATGACATTTTTCGTTTTCGTGTGTTCTTGCTCTACTTACTCCATTCTGTTCTTCTAAGATGTGTATCCTTATATGCACATGCGCTTGTGTCGTTTTGTGCGTGCGTGTGTGTGTGTGTCTTTGTGTATGTGTGTGTGTGTTTGTGCGTGTGGGTGTGTATGTGCGTGCGTGCGTGCGTGCGTGTGTGTGTATGTGTGTGCGTCATAGTTTTTAGTAGCGTATCAAATGGAAGATCCTAAAGGGGTGCAGACAATATATAAATAGATGAGAGAAAAGTATAGCTGAGAAGAGTTCCATACAGAAAGATCTTAACATTTACGAAATTACCTAAACGATCAGAAATCATTAAGAGATGTTTTCACTATGATAAATACCTCTTATAGTTCTGACTGATCGCGCCACCATTAACTAGACCAACATTTCAATTTCAGTTATTTCTTTTACCTTACATTCCTCCCAATTTATACTTATCTTTATAAACGCCAGTACGTTTTCGTAAATCTTTATATATTTCTCCACCCGTTTCACTCCTTAGTTGACATTCTTCTACTCACAATCATCAATGAACCTCTCCATTTTTTCTTTACTAATTTTTATAATTTTCCTATTTTACACATTTTATGTAGTTAGGTTTTGCTTAAATATTTATTATTTTCATTTTTCTGCATTATACATTTTTTTCACCAGAGAAAATATTTCTATATATAGGAAATTGTGGCCTATAAAATTCTCTTTTACATTTTTATGTAATGTAAAACCCACATCTTTAACACATCCAAACTTTTATCAACACAAAAACTTTGAATTTAATATTACTGACCGTTATATTTGAGAATAGACGCTGTAAATAAGTGGACAGAATCCATATATGTAAAGATATTTTTACTGGAAATTTTCTTTGGAATATCTTTTTTATAAAAAGCATAAAGGTTACCTGCAGACTAACATAATGTAATTAATCACATACAATAATTAATAGATTCGTCTTGCCTCTGCTTTATGAAAAGACTCTGTAATACAGAAGAACGCCCTGATCGTTACCCAAACTTACATTTCACTACATGGTACAATTTAGGCTTTAATATATTAAGAATTTTGGAATTTTCTCCCTTACATCTCTGGCTATGTGACTGGTTTGTCTCGTAATTACGGGTGCAGTTTCAATTCGTAAAATGTCGTTTCTAGACGCTCCATTGAGTAGTTTAATCTACACTTAACTGTATTGACACGTACTCATCTGGTTGGTTTCGAAGCCTTCATTCGCCAAACATCACTTACCTGATAATCAGTGAGTCTAAAGTCTAAGCATTTTCTCAAAGAATTAGAAATTACAACCAATTCTTAATCATATCACACTTCACCGTTTTAGAACTAATCCGAATAATTTGGCCTTTGTTCAACACTGTCTGCAAACAAAGACGAGATGATAATGGCTGCAATTCCTGGAATATAAAACGTTACTCAATCCGGGCTCCAACAAAATTTGTTGCTAAACAACAATAGTAACACTGTTCCCAAATTCTAAGCTGTCTTCTGTTATAATGGCATACATTTCTCTAAATTTACTAATTCTACTTAAACTCATCTCTTAGTTGCCCGTCATTATAAATACATTTTATTGTTTTAATTCTGCGATATTTCTTCTTCACATTTTTTTAAATAGTGACAAGTTTAAACTTTGTTGGGTGGATAAACATGAATCCAGTTAAACTTAATATATCATATAGGCGTCTCTATCGATCGAAGCCAAATAAAAGTGAATGTAGTCTTGGACAGATCGGAACGCATCCAAAATACAACCCCAATCACACCTTCATTTCATCACGATTTTAACCTCCTACAATTATCTATATCATCTCACCACACCTTTTTCAACAGCCTTCATTATAATAAGTCTAGTGTAAAATAAATTAAACTGACAGCTATCAATATATTGCAAAGTTAGAATCCACTTCGTTTGTTCACCAAGTGCGTAGATACACGGGACTTGTTTCAAGTTATTTATTTGTATGGGTTGGTGAATAAAAGCGAATATTGATTGGAAAATGAAGCGTGTGATAAAACTGATAGTTTATTTATTATTTCAAAACACTCTGGAAAAGAAGAAAGAAAGTGTTGAAGAAAACTAAAATAGCCTGACGACAACTTCTAGAGTTAGAGGAAAAGTAATTTCAAGTTGTTCACATATCTTTACAAAGGTGGAAAAGAATTGACGATATTGTTTTAAGAACATATCTTTTTCGAATTCAGTGTCAAATCGACTGGTTTCATCGATCTGTGTCAAAACAACTTTAAAAGAAATAAAAAATAACCCCGTTTACTGAAACTGGAAAAAAAAGCATCAAGTGGCGGATCTTGTTTATAGGGAGACACCTTTGTTTCAGCGAATTCCAAGTAAAAGTGAATATTACATAGCAAATCTGTAACAGTCATGAATCTGAAAGGTAAGTGAATTAATATTATTAGGAATCGAACGACAGATAATAACCGTAATTGTTTGTATAATATTTGTATGCGGATATTAGTTTTTTCTTCAGAGTTTGGACTTTCTATTTATGAATGATATCATAATTTTCCCCTTTCTATCGATGTAATCGATGGTTACCCCTTCCTTTTGCCTATTTGTAGGTTCATTTATTTGCATGTTCCATTAGAGCTGTGCAAATAATTCGAAATTTATTCATTTCTCTTTCACTTTGAAGTTTTCAGTGCGTGAATGCGTTGAAACAGTTTCCACATTTTTTGATACACTAAACTCCTCATTCTTTTGCAACTTATAATTTGGCAAATTTTCATCGGTAAATATAACAACAAAATAGCAGGATAAAATGATGGCAAGATAACCCTTACCTGGCAAATTTGGGGATAAGGTAAACAGAAAAGCAAGAGACCAAGTAAAATCCCAAGAATGGTTGAGAAGCTCAGGACTCAAAGCGGAGACTCACGGGGTTTTAACTGCAGCACAATATCGAAGCCTCCTCCATGGAAACTACCAAAAACACATAATGAAGAAAAATAGAATAAGTAACTTCAGAATATGTGGTGATAGGGAAGAAACAATAAATCGTATTGTCTCTGGCTATCCAGTCTTGGTTAAGAAGAATTATATCCACAGACATGACAGAGTTGGGACCTATATACACTGTAAATTATGCTAACACAATCGAATGCCGACAGATAAATAGATGGTATAGTTACATCCTAGAGAAGGTATCAGAAAATGACGAAGCAACCATTCTCTAGGATACACATTGATAGAGAAATCAAAGCTAATAAGCCGGATACGGTTGACAGTGAACATCAAGAAAAAATGCCTGGAAACTATGGTATATGAGGCAAAGGTAACACAAAAAGCCACAGATAGGCAACCAAACGTGCAGAAGTATGTGGGAGTGACAGAAGGTGAATTCAGTACCAGATTTTGGAATCATTAGTCCACATTGGATGTCTCGGAGTGATGAAATTCTACAACCCTGGCCAGGAAAGTGTTATGGGGTACAGCATAAAGTAGAAAGTCTTAAAGATGTACAAGACTTAGTTTAATTGCAGCAGAAAATGTAGGTTATGTTTAACCGAGAAAAATAACTCTGAGCACTCAGACATTTACCTAAACTATAGAAGTGATATTTCTTGCCTTTACCCATTTAAAAAATTAGTATATTTTATCGTATCTACAGACTCCATCATGACCATATGCAGTAGTTCTTTATCTTTGGCTCTTTCCCCATAATCTCCTAAGAATCCAGTAAAGTTTTTAACCAAAACATAGACAAACAGATACGCAGACGCGCAAATGTGCCATAACATGGCACATTAAGTACCACATTCTCCTACAAATTCCTACGCATATAATACCCCTAAATAGATGAATATCAAGCATTAATCCGTATACACATTTTCAGAATACTATCAGAGACATTCGGTGCCAAGAGTCTTAAGTTTTAATATAATACTTCATTTAGTTATTTTTTCACTCCACCCACAAACCGGATGTGTTATTTCACCCGCAATAACAGAGAGCAAACAACATATTTTTCCCGTTCCTGCAAGCTCTGACGAGCACACGCTAATAATCAATCGCGTTGTTTTCTAACATCTTTTTAATGTCTAGTGAGAAAAGGAAATGGTACGATTGAGGGTAAAGGATATATAATTCTATACAGTATGATTCAAATACCCACCTTATAGACAAATATCTTTCCGTATATACTTTCTGATTTATGGGCTTATGGATACTTCTCTCTCTCTCTCTCTCTCTCTCTCTCTCTCTCTCTCTCTCTCTCCCTCTCTAGCCACCTACACTTTTCTCTGCAAAATAGGGGTAGTTTATCCTGTTCAGGCTATATTATTAGCATTATTCTGCGATTGAGAATTTTAAAAATCACTTCTTTAACTTTCTAAAAGACATCTCAACACTTCTAAAAGCAAACTTCGTTTGTTTATTTACGTTTGTCGTAATTTGAATTTAGCATATATATATATATATATATATATAATTTAGAAAAAAAAACAAAATTATTGAATTCATCCATGAAATACACAATCACATATACAAAAATTTAATAAGTAAATACACTAAAAAGACCTATAATAAAAATCAGAAAAATACAAAGTAATAAATATTAAAATAATTATAATTAGTGTTCAGCAAATTGGATGAATCCAATAACGTGGGTGATTGGGGAAGAATGCGAGTTCTCACTCGCCTGTATAAATTCGGAAGTGCTGTTTTGGGGATATTAGATATTCGATGTCGCTTGGTCGAATATGTATTTTAACTATTAACATTCTCAAATTTACAATTGAAATACTACACTGAAGACGCAAATAAGTGAGTAAAAATAAAATTTTACATCTCTTTAATCCAGAAACGCGTATGTAGTTGATCAAAGCCGGATGGATTACTCTTTTACTTGTTTCGGTCATTTGACTGTGGCCATGCTGGAGCACCACCTTTAGTCGAGCAAATCGACCCCAGGACTTATTCTTTGTAAGCCTAGTATTTATTCTATCGGTCTCTTTTGCCGAACCGCTAAGTTGCGGGGACGTAAACACACCAGTATCGGTTGTCAAGCGATGTTGGGAGGACAAACACACAAACATACACACACACACATACATATACATATAT
>NC_068988.1:92921774-92922465 GCF_001194135.2 Octopus bimaculoides
TCTTCTTCTTCTTCTTCTTATTTGTTAGATAGATTGATTTCTTGTTTGTATTTGTCAGCTTCCTTAAATACTGAAAACAGTTTTTTGTTTTGCTCATGTTTTGTGGCTATTTGTATTAATTTTCCTTGCTTCTGGAGTAGGTATTTTTGCAGTCCTATGGTGGTTATTTTATAATAGTTTTCCAGCTGTATAAGACCCCTTATCATTATTATTATTATTATTATTATTATTATTATTATTGTTGTTGTCGTTGTTGTTGTTGTTGTTGTTGTTGTTGTTGTTGTTGTTATTATTATTATTATTATCATCATTATTATTATTATTATTATTATCCTTGGATAGAATTTATGACCATTTAATGCAACGCTACGCGCGTTTCCAAATGTCATGTGTCTCATAAGATCACAGTCCGTATACCTGGGATGATTGCAGTGTAGTCCGTAGTATTCCCGGGTATCGGGTTCATCATCTTCATGGGTTCATTTCTTTAGGCAATGTAACATCAATGGATGTACAAGAGAGGGTTGCTTTTCCCTTTGAACTGTATGAAGTTTGAGTGAGATCAAACAAAAGAATGTACAACCTATCCTTGGCATCCACTGAATGAATCGCAAAATAAGTCCAGCACCACCACACACACCTCCATTCCCATATCACTACCATTCCTCCCTCTCTTTCCCCCCCCCCCCCC
>NC_068988.1:92922484-92925456 GCF_001194135.2 Octopus bimaculoides
CCCCCACAAAATACATACAGAAATGCCTACTGGTCAAAAGAGATAAGGATCCCTTTGTTGAACATCCATTAATGTTATATCGCCTAAAGAAATAACACGGATACTACGGACTACACTGTAATCATCCCAGGAACACGGACTCTAATCTTAAAAGGCATTTCATTTGTGGAAACGCGCGTAGCGATGATTAAATATTTATAAATTCCATCCAAGAACTTTTGTTATTATTATTATATTTATCCTACGTTATATCAGTACAGTTTGATGCAACCTCAAAAGACCGGTTCACCTGTCAGCATTATTAGACGGGCAGGCATAATGGTGTGTGTGTGTGATGTGTGTATGTGTGTGTGATGTGTGTATGTGTGTGTGCACGCGTGTGCATGTGTGTGTAGTATGTGTATGTGTGTGGTGTGGTACATGTATGTGCGCGTGTTGTGTGTGTTTATGTGTTTGTATGTTGCTACTTGTATATTTGTTTGTATGTGTGTGTGTGTGTGTGTGTGTGTGTGTGTGTGTGTGTGTGTGTGTGTGTGTGTGTGTGTGTGTGTGTGTGTGTGTGTGTGTGTGTGTGTTTTATCCTTTAACAAGTATAGTATCGAGATTGACTTCGAAATTTCGGCAACTGATGCCATCGTTATCTGATGATATCTTAACCAGCCGAAACTTCGAAGTCACTATCAATACTGTACATGCTAAAGAAAAAAATAAGTATTTATTCTGCTAAATGTATTCATTTGCTGACGTTTTGTGTTGAAATCTTTTCGGTAGTTAGTTCGTTCATAAGAACGAACTAACTACCGAAAAGATTATTATTATCACTTATATTTGATTGTATTTTTTTTTCAATTAATATTCATCATTTATTCATCATTGTTCTTTTAGATATTAAATGCACGTTAGTTAACAACTGCTTTGAAATATTTCATCTTATAGCTGTCTGCTTTAAATTTTACATTTTCAAATGTAACATGCTTTGCAGACGTTCTACTAAGAATTAATATTTCATCGCTTTAACAATGATAAATATAATTTTTTTTCAACAGAAGTAACGCCAAGATTACATTGCTCTCATATATTTACATATTTAATAGAAATGCTTCGCATCACTTTCATTTTGTATGTAACAATATTTGATTATACAACTGCATGTTACATATAACCAAGCAATAAACTTCTTTCAGTTTAGCTCAAATGGGAGACAATAATGTAAATTAGCAGGATTTATCTTTTCACTACACAAAAATACAGTTACGATCATATAGTGCTTAGTAACGAATGCTAACTGTATTAAAAATACATCGGTGTGTGTATGCAAGCATGTGTGTGTGTGTGTGTGTGTGTGTGTGTTTATGTGCTACTATTAGCTTCATGCGATGAAAGCATGCCAGACAGTATTTTTAACACGTCTGGTGTCTCCGCGCAATCTTCAGGCACTACCCTATTAGTATAACAAGCTGTAAATAGGACAAGATGAGAGAAAAACGAGAAAAGCGAGACAGAAGTAGATATAAAGGTAGAAGGTTGAAAAGCATAAAAACATAAAGGAAAACAGAAAGAAGCAAAAGGGAGAATTAAAATTATCTCCCTTTGACCGTAAAATATAAGGCTGGAAAGATACTGACCTAGTGTCTGCAGTAGCTGCTCAATCCAGAGAAGGTAGCACTTTCCATTGCTGGAGCAGAGACGAAAATACATAATGGCTTCATGTTTTGTCAAAATGGGAACAGTTTTAAAAGAAATGTAAGACGGTTGCAGGTATTTATTTTAACGACGTCGAAATGATGAACGGCAAAGTTGACCACGGTAGCATTTGAACTCAGAATGTGAGGACGGATGAAATGCCGCTAAGCATTTTGTCCGGTGTGATAACGATTCTGCCATTTCGCCGCCTTAATAATAAATAAACAATAATAAAAAAACTATGATGAGGCTTAGGAAAATGTTTTATTGCATTTAATAATTTTAGAATCAGTTCAGTTAATTTTCACTGTATTGTGCGCTCCATATTTCCTTTAAAATCTTAATAGCGGTTCTGCAACACCCTGTCTGTGCACTTACACATAGCTGATTGATATCCATTTCTGATTGTTTCAGGCAACAAGTGGCAGAAAGTATATAAGATGACCAGAAACTCATTTGAAAGAAGTCCTATTTATTTATACTGGGAAAATTTGCCTATTGAAAAGGTAATACACTTTTGAAATGACAAAAAGATCCACATTTAAATAACAATTACTCAGTTCCTTATCCCTTGGGATATATGATGTTTACCTTTCCTTGTCGATATTGCAGTGGTGTATGTAATTAGTGCTGTTGGTTTTGTCCATGTTCTTTCCACTGTTTAACCCTTAGATTCAATCAGGGTCCAGTTTTGATTCCTTGTTTTATTTTCATACATAGTATATCTATAACAAGACTATCCAATGTATTCTATTACTAGGTGGTAGGGTATAATCTGAGAGAGGTTTGCCTTCTATTTCTAGTAGATTAAGGGAGAAAATTGAAGCTGATTCTGTTGTATGTGAGGTTAAAATGGAGTGTGGCATAAATCATATCAACTATGGTGGAAGTGTTATCATGTACATGTTTTGTCTTGGTATAAAAGATGAGCTACAGCAAATATTCTGGTCAGTACCACAGATATGCTTGTCAGATGCTTGACCTTAACCGGTCGAGCATGTCCCTTTGGGGCTAAAAATATGTGCATCTCCGATTACGAGCAGAAGTAGTGGGGAAACATCATAGCCATGTGTTGAGAGGAATTGTTTGGGGTTTGAATAATTCACTTCTGGAAAGAAAGGTGTTTTATTCATCGTCCTTGAAACAAACCTTATTCAGGCACCTTTTGAACGGGATAGGCTACTCTGGACTTGGAGAAAATTCTAACTAGGTTCCACCTCCGAGGTCGACTTTTCCTTCCATCATTTCTCTCTCTCTCTCTCTCTCTCTCTCTCTCTCTCTCTCTCTCT
>NC_068988.1:92925991-92927138 GCF_001194135.2 Octopus bimaculoides
GTTTTCCTGTCTTGTTTTTTGTCCGCCACTACATTCCTCCATGGCAAGGTTTAATTTGTGTATACAAATTTAATTTGCGGTCCATGGGAAGAGCCGTTTTAACGATGCGTCCTGCCCAGCTCTTCGAAACGCCGGTGTTAAAACGGGGGTAGCTGATGAAGAAGAATGTTCTCTATGTGGCTTATGTGTTTTCTCGTCTACGTTTTGTTTGCAATGTCCTGTACCCAGATATGCACCTATACATACAGGTGGATGTCGGTATGCACATACTTGTACGTATATATGCATATACTCATTTACTATTTGTTTATATATATATATATATATAACAAACTGAAACATCTGTAAATGTCATTTTCAATCTAATTAAAATATGACCATTTAATACCAATGATAAACTTCTAATTGTTAATTGTTGCTCCATTTCTTCTGTGTGAATATATTAAACCACAGTTTACCATTTAAATTACCAATTACTATTAACTTTATAGCAAGACCTATACATGATTAGGTAATACACTAGTAGTGCCTACGGATACATTTGTCCCTTAGGCGGTTGCATAACCTCTAACTCATAGTTTTATATAAATATATACTCTTACTCTTTACTCTTTTACTTGTTTCAGTCAATTGACTGCGGTCATGCTGGAGCTCCGCCTTTAGTCGAGGAAATCGACCCCAAGACTTTGTAAGCCTAGCACTTATTCTACCGGCCTCTTTTGCCGAACCGCTAAGTTACGGGGACGTAAACACGCCAGCATCGGTTATCAAGCGATGTTGGGGGGGAACAAACACACACACATACAAACATATACATACAAACATATACATACACACATATACACACAAACACACACACATATATATATATACATATACATATATACGACGGGCTTCTTTCAGTTTCCGTCTACCAAATCCACTCACAAGTCTTTGGTCGGCCCGAGGCTATAGTAGAAGACACTTGCCCAAGGTGCCACGCAGTGGGACTGAACCCGGAACCATGTGGTTGATAAGCAAGCTACTTACCACACAGCCACTCCTATATATATATATAGTGGTCTAGCGAGAGAAAAAAACAGTCAATAGACTATGTATTATTCATTTAAAATGCAGAGATGCCTATAATAGGGATAATTGTTTTTAT
>NC_068988.1:92927564-92933594 GCF_001194135.2 Octopus bimaculoides
TATACGCACACAAACACACGTTTTACCCTTTCACTTTCGCTTCTCTTTTCTTTTTGTCTCTTTCTCTCTCACTCACACACACGCACGCACACACACTCTCTCTCTCTCACTCTCTCTCTCTCACTCACTCTCTCTCTCTCACTCTCTCTCCCTCTCTCCCTTTCTTTTCCTAACTTCTCTATTCCTTTTTCTCTTTTGTTCTAAGACTTTCTTGCTCTCTGTCTCACCCTTCCTCACTTTTCTCTTTCCCTCTCTTCCTCACCCGCTTTCTCTCTCCTTATATCTCATCCTTATTTTTTCCCTCTTTCTGCTACTCACTCCTCTCTCACTCTTTTACATTCTTTATTAATCCTTCTCAACTTTTCATTTTCAGGTCGAATTTCGGGTGAGGAGATATAACGGAGATTTAGTGTATCTGTTCAATGGAAGAGGGACAAATCCTACATCGTTCTACCGGAATGATAACTTCCTTTCTATTAATAGAAATAACAGTGTTAAAAGGAAGTTTACATCCAACAATAAGTATATATTATCTCCTTATTTGTGTTAACCGCTTTAATGTTTTCATGATAATAATAATGATTTCTCGCAGTCAAAGAATAATGGCATATTTTGAGGGATGAGTGATAGCAATTTTCTTGATTTCATTAATTAACAGGTATTAATTTACCGAGCCTGGAATAATGAGAGGCAAATGTTGGCTTGTTAGGATTTGAACTCAGAACGTTAAGGAAAGAAACTATCACTTGCCGTTTCTTACATTCACTGTTTTCGTAGTAGTAGTAGTAGTAGTAGTAGTTGCGGTGGTGGTGGAGGTTGTGGTGGTGGTGGTGGTGGTGGTGAAAGTAATAGCAGCAGTAGTAGCAGTACAGCAGCAACAGTAGTAGTAGTAGTAGTAGTAGTAGTAGTAGTAGTAGTAGTAGTAGTAGTAGTAGTAGTAGTAGTAGTAACAACAACAAAAGGCAAATACTGATGCTGTAACAGAACACTAGGATTTGCGACAGAATGCAAAGATTAGAAGAAACGTTTTTACACAGCGAGTTCCACGGAGAAAACCAAGTTTGTGAAACATCATGAATCATCGCAGAACGGAGATTTATAAATAGAAAATAAAAGTCCGTTGATGGTTGCTCAAGCTAAAACTCTGAGCAATAATTTAGTGAGTGTAGATATGTATTCCATATCTTCAACGTGTAAGGGCCGCTTACATTATCAGCAAATCGACAATATTAATTATATTTTAGAAAGCTTTGTTGACACAGAAAAGATACAAGTGACGTCATAAGGTTTGAATTTACTTGCAAAATTAATATAAGGATATAACACTTCAGGCAAAAGGTAGAACCATGAACTAGAAAAGATTCGATATGGAGATGGTAAAGCAAAATCTTCTATAGGATTTTTGACATCTAAACAGAGAGAACTGAACACCATAGACCATATATTCTTCTCAGCATCAGCATCAGTATTATTCCGCTTCTGCTCTCGAACACAACAGGTTGATGCCACTGGTTTTTGTTGGCTGCAATTTTCTCTGCATTTGGCCATTTTAATATTAACTTCTCACATTTCGGTTGTGAATGTCCTTCGTCATGTAGATTTCGGGTTTTGTCTCTTTCTTTTTCTCTCTTTTGCAGTCCATTTGGAAGCTGTTTTAGAATGGTGTAGTTCTGGTAGTCGAAGTATGTGACCTGCTAGTTTTAATTTTAATCTTTGTTATTTGAGGTTTTCTCAAAGTGGTCTTGTATTCAGTGATAATAGCGAGTCCCACCGAGAGTATAATATGAGGACTAATACAGGAAAGACATCAACTAGAAACCATTTTGGCTGCAATATTACCATAAAAGAAGTAGAAAACTGTCAAAATAAAAGGTTCTTCAAATCGAAATATTTAAGATGTGGGGCCTGAAAGTGAAAACCATACCAAAAATATTTGGAAATTATTAGGTATGACAAAAGATATAAGCATAGAAACCATACCAAGACATACAACACTACACATTGTCCAAAATTATAGGACCATCCTGCATCCTGCGCGAAGTATTATTAATTTAACAGCACAATCCAAATAGAACAATCTTCAAACACACAATACAATTTATAAAATAAGCACCTAATAAAATAAAAGCAATAATTACTTTACAAGATCAATGCCTAATAAAGTAACAAAACTCACATTCCATACACTACACAAGAAATCATCAAACACTGATATATAACATGAAACAACAGGCTGAACTCCGTAGCAAAATAAACTCATGCACAGTTCTGACAGGTTAGAGCTATGCTACTCTATCCCACATAAAAATGAGAACAGAGAAAATGCTACAAACATTTCAGAAACACGGAGATGCAACAAACGGCGCAATTGAAACTTGCATGAAACTATCAAAGAAATATCAACAATAGTTTCTAATTAAAGGACAGAGCCAGGGATATATAGGCCCCAGTAAATAACTGTTGCATTAATTTATCGATTTTGGGGGTAAATTTGAACTCAGAACATAAAGAGCTGAAAGCAATACACCTTGCTATTTTTTCCGATGATCTAACGATTCTGCCACTCCACACATGCCATTCCAAATGCAAAACTACTGAACTTCTATAATTATTTCTAAGTTGAGTTCAAGAACTAAAATTAGGGAAGAGGATGAAAGATGCTACTTTTTGGTTTTCAAAGATTACGCGATTCCAAGACAAGTGGAAGTGTCTTATTTTCTAAAATATTCTGAATGCTTTTTTTCACTCAAATAAGACTTTACTTTTATCAGTCGATGGGACTCGACAAACATTCTTTCTATCAAAGAAATATGACTGGTTTGTCTTTATTGAAAACCCTTTTGATCATTGATTTTCTTGATCACAGCTGAACTGAGCCAAATTACAAGATCTGATTTATTCAAATTACACGTTATTTATACGTTGTATATCGTGAATAACAATCGGGCTATGAGACACTCGCTAATCTCAATGGGGAAAAGGTAAATTCGTCAATTTAATTAAGCAGAACATCATTTCTGCTGATTGTCGTAAACACACAGACATGACAGAAGTAAATAGACACACATATAATCATTAAAATTTATTTAAATCTGAAATTATACATTCAAATTATTATTGATTATTATAATGTGAATATCTAATATTTAGTAGACATGCCCTTGGCATTTTTCATTGCAAGGACCCAATTAAACATGTTATTGATTAGATGAATATTCTCTTCAAGAATTTCTTGCCAAGTTACATGCAGTAATCTCAGAAGATCTGGCTGGGATCATGCCTTTTTGTTCTTTTTACGAAGTATCCTGTCCATTACACCCCAGGTGGATTCAAAAGGATTCATATCTGATGACTAGCTTGGACGTGGAAGCTTCTTAAGGTCGTTCTCTTCCAACCGATCTTGGGTCTTTTTAGCCGTGTGACAAGGAGCGCCATCTTTCATAAATAAAGCGTCACCGTTAATCATTTTACCATAGGAGAAGATTGGGAGGAATGACTTCGGCAATATGGGCACATATTTATTTGAGTTTATGTTTCCCTTACACTTCACCAGCTCTGTTCAACCATTACTTCAAATTGCTCCCCAGACCATCACATTGTTGGCTGCAATCTCTTCACATCGAATTCTTGGCCACAGAATCTCCAGACACACACTCGATCACTGTCAGAAAATACAGCAAATATGGACTCATCAGAGAATATGACAATGTCCCAAAATGCTAGTGGCCTCTCCACCATGTCATTGGTCCCATCTCTTCTCCGCTTAATATTGGCTTGCCGAAGATGTGGCTTCCTTCTTTCTGCTTCGCCATAGTAGCCAAGTTCGTGGAGATACCTGACAGCTGTTCTCAGACTGACATCAACTTGTTCTGCTATGCCAGAGGCCTTGCAACGAGGATTATCCTACAGACTTCTCTTAACAAAGCGAAAGGTCCTGTGAGGAGGCCCTAATCGAACTGGGCAAAGTGATGTGCACTCCTTCCTTTCTCTGGTGATTTGCACAATCACTCTATTAACTGTAGAAATAGGGACCCCAAGGTTTTCTGCAAATTTACGCTGGTGAAGTCCACCTACAGACAGACTGACAATATGGTCCCTTTGAAATTCGGACAGTTTTAAGGTTTCTTTTGATTAGACAGTCAAAAATAGAAACTGAGCCACAAAAATGTCAATTAACAAAAGAATTTATACATTTTTAAATTTGAAATAAACATCAAACTATGTTTTATGGAGTGTCTATTTACTTCTTTATGTTTTATGGGGTGTCATGTCTTTGTATAGTCGTTCAAGTTTTCATTATGATAATCCTTATTAAATTTATCAATTGTAGTACCACAGAACCGCATTATCACATGGATTACGGAGACGATTCTAATTTTGGTAATTGGATCGACGCCAAAATGGTGAATGGAAAGTACGAACTTCAAATGTATCACAATAGTATGTAAAATGTATCATCCTGTTTGTGAATGTAAATAATTGTATGTCCGTATGTTTTGTATAGATATATACATTATGTGCGTTTATGAGTATGAGTATATATGTTTATCTGTATGCATATATGCATTCATATATAGATAGATAGATAGATAGATAGATAGATAGATAGATAGATAGATGGATGGATGGATGGATGGATGGATGGATGGATGGATGGATGGATGGATAGATAGATAGATAGATAGATAGATAGATAGATAGATAGATAGATAGATAGATTTATGTCTGGGGAGAGTCAGAGTGCTTTAATATAACACTCTCTCCAGACACAACGAAATTTGTTTCAACTCACGGATTCACATGAGGAATCGTGCAAACCAAATACAAAACGAAGTAAATATATGTGTGTATGTGTACGAATAAGATGTAGATATATGTGTGTGTGTGTGGGGGGGGGTGTATGTGTGTGTGTGTGTGTGTGTGTGTGTGTGTGTGTGTGTGTGTGTGTGTGTGTGTGTGTGTTGAAAAGTATGCATATTTGAATATTTGAATACTAATTGTTTTCATACAAGCTACTTTTGGATTACATACATACGCGCATACACATGTTAATTAGCACGTCAAATAGCAATTACAAATTGGTACCTGGCTCTCATAAGACCATCAAATCTGCAATAAGTAAACGATTCGGCAGAATACCGCGTTGTCCATCGTGAATGTTAACAAGGGAAGCGTTCAGATCTTAGGTAGAGGAGTTCGTTCGAAACTTATATCGAGTCCCCACCGAATGCTGAAACAAAGAGTATTAAATCCTGAAATTGTGCCGAGAGGCGTGGGGTGAGATGAGAAGGAATGCGTGTCCCAGCATGCCGAAGTGGGTCCAAGAGGAGACAACCGTTAATTATTGGGATTTGGCATGTTACAACTTTTATCGTTAAGGAGTAAGGACTAGAGGAGGAGGCCAAACGCTACCCGCTACATATAGTTGGTATCTCTTGTGCTAGGCTCCGTGGTTCTAGCAGGAATGGTGCCAACTACGTCTTCACTAGTGGTGTGGGGATACTCTCAAATCCGGGCTGTTGGGTTGTTATGCAGTGGATACCATTAGGTGGGAAGGTTTGTCTCCTAAAACTTAGACTGGAAGAAGGGCCGCTGTTGTTTTCGCAGGATATGCACCAAAGAATAAACCATATACAGACCTTTACTTGATGAAGTCACTGCGGCATTAAATGTAATTTCTTCTGGAAATGGGATCTCCAATATAAGTATATCTGGTATATGAATACTTTGGGACAGATGCCAAAGATAAATTTTGTTATCATCGTGAACGTCTTTTGCGTCTATGATGGACGTTCGGGTAAAGACAGGAGCACTAGGCTTACAAAGAATAAAGTCCTGGAATCGATTTGCTAGATTAAAGGCGGTGCTCCAGCATGACCGCTGTCAAATGACTGAAACAAATAAAAGAATAAAAGAAAAGAATTAAAGAATATATATATACATGTATATACATATATATGCATGTATATATACACACACACATATATATATATATATATATATATATATATATATATATATATATATATA
>NC_068988.1:92933724-92933946 GCF_001194135.2 Octopus bimaculoides
CCTTTAGTCGAGCAAATCGACCCCAGGACTTATTCTTTGTAAGCCTAGTACTTATTCTATCGGTTTCTTTTGCCGAACCGCTAAGTTACGGGGACGCCAACACACCAGCATCGGTTGTCAAGCTATGTTGGGTGGACAAACACAGACACACAAACATATACACACACATACATACATATATATATATATATATATATATATATATATATATATATATATATA
>NC_068988.1:92934120-92934828 GCF_001194135.2 Octopus bimaculoides
TACGCACGTTTCATGCTACTTCAATTTATTTAAGTAATGTGAGCATTACCTTAAATGCAATATGAAGAGCAATCTTCAGCTGCACGAAAAAATGTAGAAAAAAAGACATATTACAAATGTGGCAACATATTAAAACCAAGTGGGAGAGAGCAAGTGGGACTAGCCTGATAGACCCTGCTATGTCAAGATGGACTTATATATTCTTTGTCTCTCATTCACATCTAACTTCGCGTTCAAAATAATAATTTTTCTATCGTCTTGGCTTAACAGCCCTTACCGTTTGTTTTCACTGTTCTGTCTTGTTTTTACTGTCTTGTTCTTGTTTACACTTTCACCCTCCGCAAAAAATTCCAAATTTAATTAATTTGCTTTTGCGGGAAGGACTGTTCCAACGAAGTCGCGTATTGTCCTTGCCTTCGCAACGCGGAGTAGATGGAGCAGGGACAACTGAAGAAGGGAACTATTCTTTATGTTGCATGTTTCGTTTCTCTGTTTGTTTTTTTCGTTGTTCGAAAAAAAGTTCGTTTTCCGTCTTCGTCTTTATGTCTTCGTTTCTCATTGTGTTCAACGTTTTTTGTGATGTCCTGTACCTATATATATACATGTATGTATACATATAGATGTAGGTATGTACATATATGTATGGATATATGCATACATTTACATATTATTTATGTTATATATATGTATATATATATATATATATAT
>NC_068988.1:92934890-92940001 GCF_001194135.2 Octopus bimaculoides
GTAATGTAATGTAATATAAAGCTGAACAAATTAACATCAAATATACAGTGCGTGTGTTTTTATTGGCTAAACTGGCAATATGACCATCCCCAAATATATATATATATATATATATGTGTGTGTGTGTGTGTGTGTGTGTGTGTGTGTGTGTGTGTGTGTGTGTGTCTATACATAAGCATACATATAATTGCAAGGTAAGAAAAAACTGGGAACAAAATCATCGATTATGATTTCTGTCTAAATGAACGAACGCTGTAATGTTTGTACAATATTACTTGTTTATTGATTGGGGGGAGAAAACCTTCGATTAATTACTTTCGATTGAATTGGCTTTATTGCACGTAGTTAAATGATAGCCCATTAATCAGCCCGGGAACGTATGTCTTTGTGCGTATATGTCTGTGCGAGTGCATGCGTGTGTGTGTGTGTGTGTGTGTTTTCTCACGCTTTTCGTTTTTTGCCTTTATTTAATAACTCAATTATAACGGGATTTACACGATAAAACACCACTTGAGCGTGTAAAATATTTTTTCATACAACAGCTTCTTAGAAGAAAGCTAATATACGCACATACAAGTCAACGATCAACGATCCTCAATTATCCAAGCGTTAATTTATGCCTCACATTCACCAAACGGATGTTACAGTTGTCCATCGATCAGCTTATGTCTCTTACTGCTGAAAGAAGTCTCCAGTTTCTTGTTTGAACCTGTTTCTTGTCTTCAGTTTCTTTCATTCTCACCATTTTATTCATATTCACTTGTGAATTTATCAATTACACTCCATGGTATATCTATCGTTATAGTTCGTTAAATGCTCTTTAATGATTATAAACACACACACACACACACACACACACACACACACACACACACACACACACACACACACAAGTGAATGTTGCGCAATTTGGTCGACCACATTTTTTCACTTTTGCATCCGTTAATTTAGAAAATAATTTTGCCTTTGTGAGGATCTCTTTTAGTGATTTCAGTTGTTTGTGGCTTTTAATGATTTTTTTGTATGTGTAAAATTTCCTTTAATTTGGGGTCCTTATGTAGCATTGGTAAATTTTGGGTGATGACGGTGAAGGCTTCTTTGTTTATGGGGTTGTATGTGGATATGTACGGTAGCATTTTCGGGGAAGGTGTGCTGCTGTGTTGAACTTAAGGTTTCTATATCAATTTTTGTTGCACGTCTGATACTATCCTCTATGAGTTGAACTGGGTAGTGTCTGTCAATTAGAGTGTTTTTGAGTTCTTGCAGTCTAAAGTCTCTGGAATTTTTTCTGACACTATTGTGCATATCCTTCTTGCAAGGTTGATGGAGATGTTTGTTTTGGTGTGTCTTGGGTGGCATGAATTAAATAGTAGATATTGTTTGGCGTCTGTGGTTCTGTAAAATATGTCTGGTTCTATTTTTAGGTTTATTTTTTTAATTAGTATATCTATTTGGTTGTACTCTATTGTGAATTGTATGTTTGGGTTGACGCTGTTCAATTAGTCTTTTCAATTTCAGGAGTCTATTTGTGTTTGCATTCCAGAGTATGAAACAGTCGTCTAGGAATCTTTTCCAATTTTCTTTTATGTATTGGGAAAGGGGGGTTTCCAAAGGTAGATAAAGATTCCTGGTATATTATTACTTCCAGGTAGCACATTGTTAGGTTCGCAATGACTGGGGCTGCCTTAGTGCCCATAGCTGTTCCGGATTTTTGTCGGTAAAACGTATTGTCACACATGAAGTGGTTGTTTCATAGGATGAATTCAACCGATTTAGTTATGAATTCTTTACTGATCCTTTCTGATATTTAAGGAAGAAACAATCATGGTTTCATTTGATGCAATTAATTTATATACCAGTATACCTCATAATTATGGGCTATAGGTAATTCAGTTCTGGCTGGACCAATTTCCGGAAGAAATACCTAAAAAGATCAGTGAAGAATTCATAACTAAATCGGTTGAATTCATCCTACGAAACAACCACTTCATGTTTGACAATACGTTTTACCGACAAAAATTCGGAATTGCTATGGGCACTAGGGCAACCCCAGTCATTGCGAACCTAACAATGTGCTACCTGGAAGTAATAATATACCAGGAATCTTTATCTACCTTTTCTTTCACTACCCATATTCTTTCACTACACGCCGGGACATCTCCTAACAAACACACACACATCCAAGGATAATATGTATTTCCTGAAACTGCCACATCTTAGCGAAAAACAAAAACTACTGCTGCAACCTGTCATGCGATTCGTAATTATAAATTTAAAATGTGTATATATTATGCAAAAGACAACGTGAATAAGGGAGAAATCGCTTGGAGCCGGTAAAAGCACAAATATGCAAACTAAGTTATCCACTGCAATCATAGTCTAATTTATGAATGCTTTATATATTATAAGAATATTCTGTATTGTTAACGAGTGAAGGAAGCTGAGTACGTCTTCTCTAAATAGCGGTTAAAAAAAACTGTAAAGTAGTCTATCGATGAGATGACATCATTAATATCCCAATGTACCTTCACACATTTTCCCGTGTGAAGAATTTTTCACCCGGAGGTATTTCAGCAGCAGAAGATCTTATCATGTCCGAGTGTACACGAATGCGTTAAATATGGACGTACGTGATTATATCTTATTTCATTTAACACCGTTTCGTGCGACTCTCGTCACATCATTTAACTACTATTCTCTGCTCTTCTAAATAAAGACTGTTGTACGTTTATGGTAAGGTAAATTACAAATTTGATATTCGTAACCTGACAACGTGCAATGTGGCAGAAATGCAGGCATCCTTCGATCCGATGATGTCATTCATAATCTAATGAGTTTTCATATATTTTGTCAGAAAGGAGAATTTTCTCCAGGGTCTATTTCTGCAGCAAAAGTTCTCCCAACAACGGTACTTATAGAAACATGCTAAATATCGCTGGACACTGTTATGTTATATTTTATTCAAAGCTGCTATGTGCACCTCTAGTTGGCTACGTTATCGGTACTCTTCCAATTACACCTAATTACCTCGCAAAACGAAGGACATGGGGCTAAATATTGTGCAGGGTACGCTATAACGAAATAAGAAGGATGGTCACAACAGAAATCATTGGCCAGTTCTATCAGCAATCAGGTTTAATGTTAATTTTGAATATATTCGAATTCACATTATTTACATTATTCACATTATTTACATTTGACGGATATTTGTCCTCATCTTGTCCTCATCAACGTTTCGGCTGATACACCTTCCAAACAAAATGAGGGCAAATATCCGTCAAATGTAAATAATGTAAATAATTTATATAATTCCTCATCTCTTAAATATAGAACTATATTCGAATTAATTTTCTACGTCGCGGTTTCGCGTTCAGTACTATTGGCAAGTATCTTCGACTACAACCCGGGATGACTAATGCTTTATGAGTGAATTCGCTCGAAGGAAACTGCGAGGAAGCCCGTTGTATGTATGTGTGTGTGTCTTAATGTTTGTCCCCCTACCACTTGACAACTGGTGGGTGTTTGTTTACGTCCCTGTCACATACCAGTTCGGTAAAAGAGACGAGAGAATAGGTACCAGAGTTAATACGTATTGGAGTCGATTTTTTCGACTATATACTTGAAAGCAGTGAAACATGTAAAGGATAAACAAATTAAAGACTGCTTAATGAACTATAAGGATTGACATAAATCTTCTTCTTGAAGAAACTATGAAAGTAAAACGCAGTGAAACTTAAGTGAAATAACAAGTTCGAACAAGAAATGACCAACTATACATAAACTTTTCAATTGATCTTGAGGAAATAAAAGAGTTCCATTTACTTATAACTTCCGGTTGCTGAATGCAAAACAGCTAACTAACGCCTGGTTAATAGATAATCATTGCTAATTGATTTATTACATGTGCTGAGTTGTCAGATGCATTCGGTCTTTTGTTCTGTTTCTTTGTTTGTTTTTGCTTTTGTCCTTTTTGACTTGGTACTTCATCGTGCGGTAGACCTTCCCAGCCGAACTGACGAATTGCATTTTGGGTGAAATTAGAGAAGGCGAGGACGAGCGTTGTTGTGTTGAAGTGGCACGCCGTGTCACCGATCAGGTCGTTCCATCTGAATTTCCCATCCAGTGAAGGTGGCGGACCGTATTATGAGAGTATTCTATATGTTTGATCAATTCCCTAGTGGATTGGAACGTATCTTCGGGGATGAACTCATTCAACCGATCCCCATGGAACTGAACAGGGAATTTCCCACCTCACTGGAGCGTGAAAACCATTTCTGTGCAGTTCTTTCAGTAATAGCAGCTTCTCTATACACAGTACACAATATCCCGTACGTGTTTTGCACTTTTATAACCTTGTTTGAAAGCAAAGAGCTTCATCGTCATATTTCTAAATATTCATATTTCAAAATGAAGCCACAAAACCCCGTAAAATACAACAATGAGAATTGATTTCGTTTTAAATCAAATACCATGGATTGGTAATGGCTTGAAGTAGTTTTAGCATAAGTAAACAGAATCGGCAAGCTCTGTCTATGTAATCAAATCTTTGAAGTGTGTAAGAAGAATTGATCTGGTATTTATTAATCGTAAAATAGTTTTTTACTAACTTCTTAAAGATTTTATCTTCACAATGGTTCTATAATCACCCAATTCACACCCTCCCTGTTATTTCTCTCCTGAGTTTTCTATGACGTTTCGCAGTTTATTCTTTGTCGTGATTTTTTTGCTGTTTCTTTCAGCGGTTTTTTACTACGTTTTTTTACGTTATTTCCAATAATTATTTTGCTTACTTTCTTAAGATTTTATTCATATAAATCTTAATGTATCTCTCAATACGAGTGCATGGTTAGACAAGGCGTTTCTTTAACATTGATCTTTCAATAGTCCCCACCAACACCACCAAATATATTCTTTTCTACTCTAGGCACAAGGCCCGAAAATTGAGTGGGGCAGTCGATTACATCGACTCCAGTATGCAACTGGTACTTAGCTTATCGACCCCGAAAGGATGAAAGGCAAAGTAGACCTCGGCGGAATTTGAACTCAGAACTTAAAGACAGACGAAATACCGCTAAGCATTTCGCCTGGCGTGCTAACGATTCTGCCAGCTA
>NC_068988.1:92940054-92949549 GCF_001194135.2 Octopus bimaculoides
AATTATGACACAACATAATCTTATACAAATACACATGTAAATAAGCAATTTGTGCATCATACTTAAAGCAGATGTATTTTATTGAAAGCCGATAAACTGAGGTATTCGCCTCGAGAAGCCATTTCTTATAGACGTACAGTGTTAAAACACACATGTATATCAGAAGTAGACGAAATATTTTAAAATCATTTGTGTTTTTAACACTATACGTCTATAAGAGATGCTATGCTGTGATGAATACTGGAATTTGGTCGGCTTTCAATGACGTGCTACTTTACGTGTTTGATATGTTGAACTAATACTGTTTCTGTCGCCCACAGAAATTACAGATTAAAATGAAATCCAACCAGCAATTTTAATTGCCCACTGTTTATAACAAGTTGAGGTAAGCCACTACGAGATGGATATCCCTCTAATTACACCATACAACCTTGAAAAACGCAGGACATGAAGCCAAACATTGTGCAAAGTGCAATATATTCCAATAAACAGGATGGTCACGACTGAAATTACTGGTTTGTTCTATCAACGACCACTTTTAATGCTAGTCATGAAAATATTCGGATATCATTTTGTCCACTGCATATTCTTTGCGCTGACCAGTATCATTAGTGAGATTCAGTACAAGGGCGTTATGCATTACCGTACTGACCATTACATTTCAGATTATGCATCTCCTATAAATTCACAGAATTAAAAACAAATTAATATTAATGGAAAATTTTCCCTGGGACACCATCTGTA
Organism: Octopus bimaculoides; assembly: GCF_001194135.2. Taxonomy (NCBI): domain Eukaryota; kingdom Metazoa; phylum Mollusca; class Cephalopoda; order Octopoda; family Octopodidae; genus Octopus; species Octopus bimaculoides. The sequence continues at coordinate 92,940,799 of NC_068988.1, forward strand.
TATTAAACTCATATGGTCAAGTGCAGACTAACATAATGTAATGGGCTAAAAGAGATATAATAGATTGATGTATTGAAGAGGGCGAATAATACAGGAACACGCCCTGGAATTACCACCATTCCTGACATTAATCAAACTCACGTTTTACTAAATGTTGCCACTTAATTTTTAATAGATTTAACATTTATGAAATATATTTGCCAATTAAATGTGGTGTCTTGTACAGGACAGTACTACTGTTGTTTTTAGCCCCAGGAAGACATCTCCTCCAGTTGGCTAACGACACACATTCAGTGTCCGATTGGTATTTGCGAAGAACATCATCTCTAGCCTTACGTAATACACACGGACACAAGTTTCTGGTTGGCTACCCATCCTCAGCGTGTATTAATCACTGGCTAGTGATGAAAACTCATTCCACTCACAAAATACTATATACTTTTCAAGCGACTCTGTCGCTGATCTCGTAAAAGAGAGAATTATGTCATATTAAATCTCTGAGCGAGATATAAACAGTAATAGTACGGAATCGTAAAATATATTTGCCAACTAGACGTCGCGTCCTATATAGGACACTACCACTGTTGTTTTTAGCCCCAGGAAGACATTTCCTTCAGCTGGCTAACGACGATTAGTATCTGTGAGGAAGATCATCGCTCTCATCTCTATCCTTACATTAAATCTCTAGCCTTTTATTAAATCTCTGAGCGACATATAAACAGTAGCATTTCTGAGTATTCTCCCTTACCTTTCTTGACTAGTAATTTTGCTAACGCTGTAACACTATTACACCCGTAATTAAACACAAGTAATTCGTGGATGCTTCATATGACCAATATGACCCTAACTGTATACAAAAATAGCCGTCAGGTTCCTTTGGAAGCCCTCATTCTCCAGATATTACTACATTAAGAGCTATTGAGGGAGCGTTTAAGCAGTCCCTCAGTCTACCAGAAATAGCTGTCACACACTTCTCTTGAATGTAGGCCAGGACACTTCTCATAATATAATCTTAGGTAGACAAAAAGGCAGGATAGTATTCATAGATCAAATCATTGAGCGCTGATCTGGAACTAAACAACATAATTACGATCCGACAAAGAAGCATTACGTAATCACTCAACTCGTAGAAATAGCAGCCAAAGCTACTCATATCTCCGTTTATCGTCATCTTAAACGCATTTATATAATGTAGACTTTTACTATTCATTGCCAAGGAAAGAATGAGTGGTGATGGCGGTTATTTCTGTGGGTCTGGCATAAATTCAACGTTAAGGAAAACATTGAAAAGACAATTAAAAGAAACTTAGCGAAATCTTCATCCTGCGATATTTTTATTCTTGTAGGTGTATGCATGTGTGTGAGGTTAAGAAACTCGCTTTGCAAGCGCGTGGTTTGGGGTTCAGTCCTATTGCGCCGTACCTTGGGTAAGCGTTTTCTACTACAGAACTGGGGTCGACCAATGCATTGTGAGTTAATTTAGTCGACAGAAACTTTTTGAAGCCCGTCGTATACGTGAGTGTCTGTGTGTGTGAGAGAGAGAGAGAGAGAGAGAGAGACAGAGTGTGTGTGTGTGTGTGTGTGTGTGTGTGTGTATTTCTGTGTATGTGTTTATGCTTATGCTTCACCATCGAGTGTCAACCAGCGTTGGTTTGTTTACAGCGCCATAACTTAGCAGTTTGACCAAACAGACTTCTAGAATACGTACTAGACTTTAAAAAATAAGAAATGGGATCAATTTATTCGACTAAATTTTTCAAGGCGGGGCTCCACCATGGCCGCTGTTCAATAACTCGATTAAATTTTTCAAGGCGGGGCTCCACCATGGCCGCCGTTCAATAACAAACAAGTAAACGACAGAAAATCGATTTTCTTTTTCTTTTTTTTTACCAAAAAAATGTTTCAATTTTGTAGATTTACAAGAAATATGTCAACGATGATATATTACTGGTACTTTTGTCGATCGAAGATAAATCTCAGGTTAAAACTAAATGTGACGCTGACCATATCCGAAAACAGGGGATAAAATATTGAAATTTAATACAATAAAAAAATTTAGCTAATTTAATTTGCTAATTTAAATGGGAATTTGCCACATTCATGCCTTTCTCAGATACATTATCCACATAAGCCAGAATACAAACCTAATCACACCTCCCTGTCATTGCATACCCTTATATCATTAACCACACCTACTCCGACTGCATTAAGAATATATTATGTATTGTAAAACTAAAGAAATAAATCAATAAATTGAAGGTTGTTTGTATATTATGATAAGAACTTAAAATCCTTTGTTCACTAAGTAAGTATATAAATACATGTGGGGCGTTTCTACTGATATAATTGCGAGCATCTGTGTCCAGGAGCTGACTGGAAGCTAACGATACGTCGAGGTAGAACTGATCATTTTAATAGCTGTGTTTTAAGGAGAAGGAAAAACAGCAGAATACATCAAATTGAAGAACATTTTTGAGAAAACTGAAATAGCCTGACAACAACTAATAGAACTAGTGGAAAAACAAACTCAAATTGCTGGCTTTCTGCTACAGAAGTGGCAAAAAATGGCGTTGTAATATATTTGCCATAAGAACAGATTTTTGAAAACCTGTGTATAAGAACTCATTTGGCTTCACAAAATATGTTCTAAATTTAGCCTTAAGTTGTGAAAACAAAGAGAAAAAAAACGACCAACTATAAGTCCACTTACTAAAACTGCATTAAAAACGAAATTATACGACAGAAAATATTGTTTCCATCGATACAATTCAGATTGATCGAACTTCAATTATAACTGAAGTTTACTTGTCAAGCAACTTTATAACAATAAAGAATCTTAAAGGTAAGTGAATTAATGACAATAAGAATCGGGCGAGAAATAATAATTATATTTGTTTCTGTAATTCAGTGTTTGGAAATATTGTAACCGATTTGTGCTTTTATTGCATTAGATTTACCATTATCATTTTCAGAGAAAGAGAGAGAGAGAGAGAGAGAAAGAACTGGAGAATTGGTAGAACGGTCGATAAAAAATATTAAGAATATTCTGTTGCGTACCTTGACGTTCTAATTTCGATTTCGATTCCGGTTTTGGTGGAGTCTGTTTTTCACTCATTTTAGCATCATAAAATAATTTGCAGTTAAGTTTCGTTTCATGTTGTATTTTCAACACTTATTTCTTGCTGGCTTCAGGCATCGCACTGTAGCCATACAGGGACTCTGCCATTATGGATTTAGTCAATCATATCAATTACACGTATGTAAGACCGTTATGCATTTACATCGTCGTCTGTGCATGAAACCGCTAATTTACAGAGTATAACCATAAATATAGACAGACATACGTACACGTGCATAGTTATGTGTGGGAGGTGTATTTATGCTTCATGCGGCGGTTCTTCAGTTTTTCTAAACCCTGTACAAGAACTCGGAAGATTGGGCTGACTTTTCCGATGGCACGCAGATATCGATAAATGGTTGAATGACCAAATCAAAGCTTCTCTGCTAGTTCATCAATGGGATTTTGTTCCACCAGGGTTTGCAGGACGCCCTCGTCGAGCTCTACAGATCTTCCAGGACGAGGCACTTCTAGGCTGTAGTTTCCGGTTCGAAATTTCTGGAACCACCATTGACACTGGCTCACGCTTATTGTCCGATCCCCACATACTGCATTGCTCTTCCTCACACTTTCCATTGCACTGTTGCTTTCATTGAACGCATAAAACAAAATAAGCCGAATATGCTCCTTTGCCAGTTCCATTATAGCTTTGAAAAAATAACTGTTAAAATCGAACTGCACTCTTCAAAATTTGCACTAAGAATAAGTACAAGGTAAAATTACTACCTGCGTTTATAGCAAGTTGATGCAGGTAGTTTATGCTGTCCCCCTCCATCGTATGTTATTATTCATTTGATTATAATGCACCAAAAGAATGAATTTACGCCTTGTTGCATACCTTATAGTATACCAACAACGTAAAGTGTAATTTGGACCAGCCCCTTAGGCGCTAAATACTCATAGGGTTGGTTTTCTCTGTGTATACAACCGAAATATCTTATCTGATATTTCGACCCTCACCAACCATAGGCTGGAACCACAGAGATTATCCATAGGACATTGATGAGATATTGTGTAATCATTATCATGCATCCAAGGTGTAAAATGCGCCTCCTCGGGTGATTTTTTAAAAAAATGTCCTTCGTTAGATCTTACGTGTGAGAATGCATACCCAAGTTGTGTGATTTTCTGTAGCTTACAGACAAAATGCTAAACCCATAGATACAATTATAATCAAAATACAAAAAAGAAAATACAGAAATAACAAATTCAAAGCTCCATCGGTGGAATGTAGATAACAAAAACAATGTGACATTTGGAACATAAGAGAAGTCTTGCATACTTTTCCACTTACAGATTGTATTTGTAATGTGCAGTTAACTTAGTTGATTTCTTTCTCTGAAAATCCAAGCTTATCTAGACTGCCATGTGGCGTGACAAGTTTGTCCCCCGCCTGCTGATCGCTGAGCAGAAAGAACATCGCGTTGAAATCTGTCTGTCAAAATCTCTGTCAGTACCAGCTGAGTAGTGGAGTCGATTTAATCAATTATGCCCACCCCGAAATTTCAGGCCTTGTGCCATTTGTATGAAATTAAAAATGGTAGCAACGACGGTTCCTACGGAACAACCATGTTTAAGTGGTGATAAATATCACTTCTCACTGTAGTCACTGCTTTCATCTCTTATAGAGATTTTCGAACTCGCTACTTTGCTTGTTGCAAGATCAGTGACTGGTTGTCACTTGTTCTCTATATATTGCGATCTGTAGTGAACTACTGCTGTCTGTAGTGGACGAGTATCCACCACCAAGGATGTCCACAAAGTGGTCGAAATCGTACGGTCTGGTGGTGCCATGGCTGGAAGATGATAGGTGTTCACTCCCCATCTTACAATATATATCGGATACAGACTGCATCGAATAACCACCTGGAAGAGGCGTCCCCCTGCGGCTAAAATGGTTGGAACGTCGGGTCCTACGGAACAATTAATGCTTAAGTGACGATAACGATTACTTCTCAATGAAAAAATAATTCTTATTTCCATATTTTTCATTACAACTGTTCCCATATAACAGTTTTACTATACAAATATTATTGTTTTCACAAGGTCTGTCTTACACGCGCATGACAAAAGAGAGAGAGCAAACCTCATAATACTTAATTGTTTTTGTATTGAAAATATTTTTCGCATAAAAAAGTTTTCCTGCATAAATTTTAGTTTTGCAGTGGAAGGAATATCATATTTTACTGACCAATTTTCGCCATTGTTCAGCTTAATGTTTACAAGTTGTTCAATGAATTTTTATTCTATATACGTGTGTATTTATAATGTATGTATTTACGTGTATATTCGTGTGTGTATGTATGTATAAAATTATGTATGTATATAATTGTATGTATATATATATATTTCTTTTAGAGATGGAAATATCAAATGAATATCATTTATCTCCTCTGAAAGTGTTGCTGGCTTTCAGCTTTATCTGTTTTGGGAATTTGGCAAGTGGAGGCCCATATAATTTTGCTGGGCAAAGTTACTTTGAAAAACTACCTGTATCAAAATGCTTCCCGAATTTAAAACAGAGAGTAGTAAAACCGGTGGCATCCATAATTGAATGTGCATCACATTGTTTACAAAAGAAATATAGCTTCTTTAGCTATTGCGATGAGGAATGTAAACTATATGAAAAGGAAAAGGGAGAGATTAAGATGGGATCTGAAAGTTGCTCGTGTACCCTGTATTTTAAGTTACAAAGTGACGGTATGTAAATAACACTTTCTTGAAATTAAATTATTTTCTTTATTGCCCACAAGGGGCTAAACATAGAGGGGACAAACAATATTTAGCCCCTTGTAGGGAGTAAAGAAATAAGAAACGTTAGCACGCCGGGCGAAATGCTTAGAGGTATTTCGTCTGTCTTTACATTCTGAGTTCAAACTCCGCCGAGATTGACTTTACCTTTCATCCTTTCGGGGTTGATATATTAAGTACCAGTTGCGTACTAGGGTCGATCTAATCAACTGGCCCCCTCCCCAAAAAATTTCGGGCCTTGTGCCTAGAGTAGAAAACAATAAATATTTCTCCTTATAATCTGTCTTTCGCATTTTAGTTATTTGGATATTTTTGGCAAACTACGAGTTACACCGAAAATAAGATACAAAAGACAATACGCTGGGGCACATAGTTCGATAGCAGCAAAGAATTTTGTCTTTCACTGCTTCGAGACAATTGAATTTGGAGATTTGTTAGAATTACAAAACACATAGGCGCAGGAGTGGCTGTGTGGTAAGTAGCTTGCTTACCACCTACATTGTTCCGGGTTCAGTCCCACTGCGTGACACCTTGAGCAAGTGTCTTCTCCTATAGCCTCGGGCCGACCAAGGCCTTGTGAGTGGATTTGGTAGACGGAAACTGAAAGACGCCCGTCGTATATATATATATATATATATATATATGTATATATATATATATATATGTATGAGTGTGTATATGTTCGTGTGTCTGTGTTTGTCCCCCAACATCGCTTGACAACCGATGCTGGTGTGTTTACGTCCCCGTAACTTAGCTGTTCGGCAAATGAGACCGATAGAATAAGTACTAGGCTTACAAAGAATAAGATCTGGGGTTGATTTGCTCGACTAAAGGCGGTGCTCCAGCATGGCCGCAGTCAAATGACTGAAATATGTAAAAAAAAAAAAGTACATTAAAACTCTTACCAGATGTGTAGAAGAATATTCTGTAGATTTCATTCGCGAAATTCATTATTTAACATAATGTCAAACGTAAGGCCGAATGGAATCGGTTGAGCCACTGATACAATGCTGTGCCGTATCTAATAACGTCGCTTTCAAATTCTGTCAGAGTCCACTTGGTCTTTCTTCCACCAAGGGTCTATAAACTAAGCACCAGCTAATTACTATGGTCCTTGAGATAGTCTGTACCCTCTCCTTAAATCTGTGGAACCTTCCCATTCAGAAATTAATATTAGGTCGAATAATTTCGTTTTAAAATATTACAAAATATCAGGGCAAATCGAACGCAGAATACATCGTTTATGTGTCTGCTTTACTATCTCATTCGCTTGTGTCACTGGGATTTTGCTGATCTGCAATACATTACCACATTATGTATAATGACTTAGTATCTACTGAAGACATTTCTTTATTTTGTTAAACCCATATAACTCCGTTTAGCGACTCAGTTCACCAGGGACCAATAAGACTAAAATATGTCCCTTGCCGGGAAACAAACGGCAGATCTTTTCCTTGCTGAAGGTAAATAAATTTTAAATTCCTCGAAATTATCTCCACTTACCTTTGATAGTCACGGAACGGTAACAGTAGGTTTTTGTTTACTCCCTCTCCAACTAAGAGTGAAATTTTACTGAAGGACAAGTAATGATAAATGTAAGTGGAGAAATGTAAGTAGAGTAAATATTCCTTTATCAATTAGTCTCTTTAAATGAACTTACTGAGACGATTAAAACATCTTACGGCCTTAGTTGAAAAATAATTACAAAAACTGAATTCAATTAAACTCTTATAGTCATTAAATTGACAGAATCAATTCTTCAGTATATTTATTCTCATAACAAAACTGCTTTTTAAGCAATGAAACACTACAAGATTGTGTCATAGCATGGCTCCAGCTTGACTGTAACCAGCAAAACTGTATTCAGTCTGACTAAATCAAATCTATTGTAGATAGATATCTTCTCTGAATAATTTATTCTCTGGAGAACTGATAGTTTTCTACACCAACAAGGGTACATTCTTGTACATTTACTTACTAATTCTCCAACCACCACTTCAGTAAGTGCATGGAAGTTAATACCTCACTGATGAGGACGTGATAAAACTGAAGCATGTTAGTTATTATCTCCCCTACTTGCCAAAATAATTAGAATTATACTACTACTTTATATTGTTCACCCCCCCCCCCTTTGCTTAACACTACCTGAACTGTTTTTCAGGTAGATGGCATGTATGAATTAGTCTTTAAGAAATATCATTTTTCTAATGTTAATTAAGGACTTATATTCTCATGATATTTATCAATTAAACTTTTTATTCATAACTCTTTCTCTAAATTATGAAATTTTAGCTTAAAGCCTTGTTTGTAATCTTACAACTAAAACATTCGTAATTATTTATCCTTCACACAGGTCCAGAAAATTATGTGAATATATTTGAAATAGAAGGAGGTGGCTTTTTAAAAAATCCGCTTTATCTGTATTGGGACAGTTTACCTATTAAAGAGGTAAAACAATTTTCAGTTTTTCATAAATTATTGTCCTGTAAAAAAAGGTAAAAAATAACACAAATATCGCCTGCTACATTTGTATTTGGTTTGTAAGATCCCTGATGTGAATTTGTGTGTAGAAGCATAGTTTTGGTGTATCTCAAGGAGTGACATTATGCCAATTAAAAACACATGACCTGGTTCTATTTCACTTATTTATTAAGTATTTCACAATGGATTAACTATTTAACGGACGCTCCAACTTTATCAACAGTGAAAAAGTGGCCAGCCGAATTTAAGAGGGGAACGGAGAGGACCCAAGGTCTGGGTGTCCTGCACCTGCCAGCACCGAAGAAAACATGATGATGGATGACAGGCGATTGTTTCAGTGAGAGAGAGAGACAGAGAGAGAGAGAGAGAGAGAGAGAGAGAGAGAGAGAGAGAGAGAGAGA
>NC_068988.1:92949690-92953492 GCF_001194135.2 Octopus bimaculoides
AGAGAGAGAGAGAGAGAGAGAGAGAGAGAGAGAGAGAGAGAGAGAGAGAGAAAGAGAGCGTATTCTCGTATTCTCGTTGAGAATATCTGGTTAGAAATATGGAAGGAAAAATGTGAAATTGTGCTTCAAAATACAAAGGCCTTACCGCGAAAACTTGAAGAAAATGGTGAAAGCATTGAAAGAGTGAAGAGAGGGTTTGAAAGATTTTATGAGAGAACTGTCTCATACTTAAATCTATGGAAAGGAAATTTAGGGCTTCAAAGTTGGGACAACACAGATATTTTAAGTACAAAAAAAAGGGGACAGTTTACTTTTAATTGCAAAGAAAAACACATATTAATAAAAGGAATTTTAGTGCTGTAGTAGAATCCTACTACACCAGCTGAACGCATCTTTTTCTGCAGTAAATGGAATGCACCTTTCCGTAGCAGTTGAGGTCAGATTGACGAGAAGCCATACGTGTGGAGATGCAAACCATCTAAAAGCTTTCTGTCAGGTGCACACATACAAAATGAGAAAATGAGGAATCCTCCAGCCTCTGCTTTCATCAACTTCACCATAACAGCAGCATGAGCAACAAGAGATGCAGCATCAGCATCAACAGCGGCTATCCGAAGAGCAGCAATATAAACAAATCAACAAAGGACGCACTAAAAGAACGAGATAAACAGTCGACAATATCAGTAGCAGACAGCAATGCCATTTCCAAGGAAAAGAAAAATGTGACGTACAGCACCACAACCCCAAGAGACTTCACTCAGTCAAACTCCCGACACAGAAATACAAGAATGCGCAAAATACCCATTACACCTGCCACAGATTTCTCCGACATTGAAAACTCGTCTCAGTTTGGGAGTGACGCCAGAATGGATACTTGTAAAGGAAAAGAGATTTTAAAAAATGGACAATTGAAAATGCAGCAGCAGACAAAACACGAAGAGATTAGAGGACAAGACACAGAAACAGACAGACCATCACACCAGGCACATCAACAACACTAACATCAACACAACTACAAACATTTTCAACACTAGAAACACCACCAGTATTAAAAACACATCGACAAACGAGAACACATCACAATGGAAACCAACAACATGAACAGCATCCACAGACCTTGCAATCAAAAGGTATCGTCAAATATACGACCATACACAGAAAGAATAACGAAGCATATTCCTCAATACTCACAATGAATACATCACAAATCCACATAACACTCCAACTCATATAAGCATCATAAAAACAGCGCAAGAAATCTACAACAAACTAAAAACAAAATATCCCAAGGGAATGGGAAATTTCGAGAGCTATCAATGAAAATTCTACAAAGACATGCTTGCAGAGATACCCAGATCTAGCTGGAAGGATGGAAAATCTATCCCTTCACAAAAATGTTCATACTCATAATAGGTGATGTGAATGCATTAGTCTGGGGTCGTCTTGGATGTAGAGACGCCTGCTCAATGATCTCAAATCACTAGACATCGATGCGGTGGCTATCGGCGTTCCCAGAATTTCCGAGGCACGAGCATTTGTACCCATCTTCGGTGACTACGAACTGTATGCATCTCTAAAACTTCCGGCAATGGATGATGGAGTAGTTGCGTTGTTTCGGAAAGGTCTTGATCTCTGAATACGGATCATTTTCCTACACTCAGAAAAGAAATCGGTGGAGCTGGACATGACTTACATCATAAGCCATGCCTTCAGAATAGAAGCACAAAGGATATCCTTCTCCACATCAGACCGAAGGGCGGGGTGTTTCAACACTATATCTACTTGCCCAGCGTGTGGTGTGGGTGGAAAACGCTCTCATCGCGTCTATCATTTACTACCCTCATACTGTTGTGTTTTGCCCTGCTTTGCGAATGGCGAAAATGGTGTGCTAACTGTTCAGCCTTCTACGACATCTCCAGTGTTTCTGTGGCGGGGAGCAGGTATAGTTGCCGTTTGTTAGACGCACTTTTCTGCTGCTAGTCTCCCTGTCAGTGCTGCAGTACTAGACGAAGCGTTAACCGAGGCTGGGCGCCCGATACCTGGAGAGTCCCTCAGATGCTTGCATCTCTCTGCCAGTAGAGCAACGCAGTCGGTGGATGTTCTTTCGTCGCATTCCATAGAGGGTTAGTGAGGTGTAAGAGCGATATCGTCATCAGAGAACCTCTAGTCGTCGATGAGAAATCCACTGGCTGCTCTGTTCCAGAGGACTTTCGGACCAGGGTCTATGGATACTATACAAAGATATCTGTTAAGGCAGTGGTAAGTGGTACTAGACTGGCATTGCTGGTTCGAGATGAACTCTTCAGGTATGGTAATGCCATAAGCCATGCCTGTCCGAGATGCGAGCAGAGCAACGAAACTGTCCTTCACGCACTCGGATATTGCTCGAGCATCGTTGATTTGTGGAGTCATGTTGAACAGTTCCTCTCTCTACCATTTTCCTTCTTCGCCTTTTTCTCCCTCTCTATCTCTTCTCGCACTTTCTCCTCTGCCCTCACTCTCTTTCTCTTTATATATATCCACACTCACTCACACTCTCTCTTAAACTGTATCCTCCCTCTCACTCTTTATCTGTGTCTTCTCTTTGCGTCCTCTCTCCCTCCAACTCTCTCTCTCTCTCTCTCTCTTTCTTTCTCTCTCTCCCGTACCCTTCATCTCAGATTATTTCCCAATCCTCTTTTCCTTTCTACTTGCAGGTGAGATTAAGTCTGAGAGACAATTCCGGTGTTGTTCGACGTTTATCTTTCAATGGAACGGGGTCGAATCTTTCATCGTGGTTCCAGGAAGATAAAGTTATTTTTTCAGGCCAATGGACATTTCAGGGACAAGCAGAATTCTTTTTCAATAATTAGTATGTATTATTTATTATTCTGTTTTTTTTAATGTTTTTTAAGTAACAAAATGGTTTGATGACAGAAACAGAGGACAGAAACCAAACAACCACGAGAAATTCATCCTTTATATAAATGATTACTTTAATTATTGCTTCTGTTTTATGCACAAGGTCAGCGATTTTGAGAGAAGGGAATTAATACTGTAAGGGATTAGTGGATATATATAATACAAAAATAGGACAAGAACACAAAACATCCAGACAGTTAGGTGATACAAAAAAGGGACAACAAAACATCCAGACAGACGATACAAGGAAAACAAGGACAGGTCATTCGGAGTTTCCTATCCTCAGTCGAGTCCCAGATTATCTTTGCAATCTCGGCTGGTTATACTCGAGATTGCTCCAATCTAGCCATCCCCAAGGAAAAACTAAGCTAAGAGCATTAGATTCTTTGGAAGAAAGCAGCGAATGTATACGAAAACAAGGACGGGGAAAAAACGAAAAATGTTCCACAAATACAAATGCAATTAACAGGACATAACAGGTGTCTTTCGACTAAGGATGAATTAAATTAAATAGCGTGTGTGGAAGTAAAGCCTCACGGCAAGAACATGAGATTATGCAGGCACAGGGAGGAATATAGATATTGCACGGATGGTAGTCGAACCAAGAAAGAAAAGTCAGGCTTGGCCGAACACCGGTCACGTGGTGAGAGAAGAGAGAGCAGTAGAGACAGAGGGATAGAAGAATTAAGGTGGGGCGAGAAAAAATTGAAAGAGACACTGAAATGAAAGAGGAAGGAAAGTGAGCATGAAGAGAAGGTCAGGAAATGTGAGAGAGGGGGAACGAAAGAGCGAAGAGTGGAATGAACGAAGTGTGAAAGGGCTGATAGAAAGAAGGATAGAATGGAAGAATACAAAGAATAATAGAGTCGTACAAAATTTATATATATATATATATATATAT
>NC_068988.1:92953562-92954295 GCF_001194135.2 Octopus bimaculoides
TATATATAGATATAGACTTACATATAAGAGACCAAAGTGTACGTACGCCGCTATATTTTATATATAAGAAATATAAAAATGGGACAAGAACGCAAAACATCCAGACAGTTATGTGATACAAAAAAGTGACATCAAAACATCCAGACAGACGATACAAGGAAAACAAGGACGGGTCATTCGGAGTTTTCTTTCCTCGGTCGAGTTCCAGCTTATCTTTGCAGTATATATATGAATGTGTGTTACAAGATCCCTGATGGACTAAGTGAAGTAGGAGGATACACGTGGATGGAAAAGGTCACTGACGAAGTCACAGATGTGTGACGAAAGATTTCTCGGGAATGGACATAGGATAAAATAAGAACAGTAATAAACGAGTGAAAAACAAATGCAGAGTGAATGCGTTTATTGGCAAAAAGATTGACTATCCCGAAATATAGCAATATATATATATATATATATATATATATAACGTGAGAGAGTTAGGGGTTGGGGGTACAACCCACTAAGGGATAGTATCTATCCGGTATACTGCTGGGAGGGTACCCAATTATTGCTGCACTAGTGCTATACTAGGTGCAATCAATGGGAGTGGGTAAAAGTGGAGGTTTTACCCAAAATTTGTATAACAATTAGAAAATGGAGGATAATATGCTGAACCCAACTACTTGCAGACGGTGTATCCCGTTGAATTCATTAGTTTAATTCATAGCAAAAGTGATAAAAAAGAAAGAAA
>NC_068988.1:92955041-92955873 GCF_001194135.2 Octopus bimaculoides
ATATATATATATATATATATATATACACACACATATTATGGTACTTGTATTTCACACATTCACTTATGCCGATGATGGAAAGGTGACAAAACTAATAGTCATAAGAACAATCGTAAAAGATTTCATAATAAACTTTACTGAATTATGCTTAAACTATCATTTCTCATATATGTTAGTTTCAGTCAACCTTGTTTTGAAATTAAAGCGAAATCTTCAACATCAACGCTTTGGCTTCAGGTATGCAATAATATCATGAAGTACTCAAATGGAACGGCAGCTACAGGTAAGTAATTTTTTATTGTTAACTATTCTTATTGTGTGTGTGTGTGTCTGTGTGTGTGTGTGTGTGTGTAAGCATACAAACACACATACACATACATATACACATACATTCGTACAGACATACGTATGAATGTGATCATTCATATGCCTTTTTTTGAATAGAGCAATATGATGGCAGAATTGATAATGTCGCACCTTTTTGCTTTAGTAAAGGTCAGCGCTTATTGTCGGAAACAGAACAGACCTACGGAAATATTGCAGATTATTAAGTTGTGACGAAAACGAATCGAACAAGGTGAAAGAGAGTGTGTGTGTGTGTGTGTGTGTGTGTGTGTGTGTGAACGCGTGAACTAATGGTTACGGTTGCATTCACTATTGCAAGATGGTGTCTTGCGAACCAATGATGCGTTCTGTTCTTGAACAAAACACATTTCACGTTGGTCTGTAATTAATTGTGGCTTATTTTGTCATTGTGCAGCACAAATATTTGATTCCCATAAGCATATCATCTGTGCAGCATGTATATGTATGAGTGTGCATATATATATAT
>NC_068988.1:92956490-92957187 GCF_001194135.2 Octopus bimaculoides
TATATGTATATATATATAGGGAGAGTGAGAGAGAGAGAGAGTGTGTGTGTGTGTGTGTGTGTGTGTGTGTGTGTGTGTGTGTGTACACAAAGTATGGAGGTTTAGTTCATAGGTGATCTAAACGATTAGATACGCTAGGTAAGTGCTGTAACGGGTTACTAGGAGTCCAAGATTATAGACGAAACGGTAGTTATGGAGCCATTGCGGATTTTCGATGCAGCGGATATAATTGTTAAACAGGATAGCAAACATTAAGGCAAGGCAAACATCTCAAGGCGTACATAATATTATTACGGGAAGAAATTCAGAATCTTCCAGCTGATTCTGGGATATCTCCGAGTATGGGATATTCTGTCATCAGAGACAAATAGGGAAAAAATAGGGAAAATGAGAAGAGTATATATTAATGAGATGACGACATGGAGGAAGGGAGTAAAAGAATAAGGAGATGGAAAGAGAGAAGAAAAGGGAAGTGTAAAGGTTCATAGTTTAACTTTCTGAAGTTATAGAAACCAGAGCATGAGTCCTTAAGTGCAATCCTGCGTAGATCCATGTCAGTTAAATTCCTGATATAGTAGACATCCCAAGAAAAAAGACGCGAACATATCAACGTTCAATAACAGAATGGTAGCGGAGGTGGCTATTAAGTGGTAAAAGGAAAGAAACACACACACACACACACACACACACACACACA
>NC_068988.1:92961279-92963849 GCF_001194135.2 Octopus bimaculoides
AAATATTCCTAATTTACCCGACTATGCACCATTTGGATGCTTGTAACAACAATCCACAATTCAGTTGATTTTTTTTTTCACAATTTTTTTCATTTCAGCTTCCTCGAAAATGGTACCATTAACTAAAATGAGAATAAATGTTCTGCTCAAGTAAAATACATCGTTCACGAAATTTTGTATCCGGACTGTTGCCATAGTAACGAAACTAAAGCACGCAGTGTAAAGCCACTTGGCACAGATTGACCTTGGACTCTGCTCTGTAGATACACTAAGTTTTAACGTTCTAGCCCACTTCTGCTGTTTACAACAGTGCTTGGAAGGAACATGTGTAGTGTGTGATCGTCGTATAGACCATGACAAAGAAAGTTGAACAGAGAATTTGCATCAAATTTTGCCAAAGGCTTGGCGATACCTGCTCAGAGGCCAACGCAAAGCTTTCATCATTCTCTTAAATATACAGTTCTATATTTAAGAGATGAGGAAAATGTACATTATTTACATTTGACGTATATTTGTCCTCATCTTGTTTGTTGTTAATACAACGTTTCGGCTGATATATTCTACAGCCTTGATCAGGTATATTGGGGACATTTCGAACCTAAGATATTTTTCGATGTTGTTGTTGTTATTATTATTATTATTATTCAGGTCACTGTCTGGAATCGAACTCAAAATCTTGGGGTTAGTAGCCCGCGCTCTTAACCACTACACCATATGCCCGTGTGCAATTATGGAGTGAATTTTATGGCTTATATATCTAATATTCTCCTATCGTTCTTTAATACCGGTTCCCATATGTTACTTATATCTATACTCGGTCTGCTTAGGAGGTTGTTGTGTCCTAGCATATTTGCTGCTTCTTTTTGTTTTCGTATTTTCCAATGGTATTCTCTGTCTAATATTTTAACTTCATCCCACGGGGAAGGGAGGTCACCATTTTTAAGTAAGGATAGGAAAATATTAGATTTATAAGCCCTAAAATTCACTCCATAATTACCCACGGGCATATGTCGTAGTGACCTGAATAATAATAATAATAATAATAATAATAATAATAATAATAATAATAATAATAATAATAGCAACATCGAAAAATATCTTAGGAATGAGAACCCAAGTTCGAAATTTCCCCAAGACACCTGATGAAGGCTGGAGGGTATATCAGCCGAAACGTTGTATTAACAACAAACAAGTTGAGGACAAATATCCGTCAAATGTAAATAATGTAAATAAGGAGATCTTGTGCAACTGAAACCCGAGTGTCTTTTTGATCAGCTGAAAGCACTTTTGACACAAACTTGGCAAACATGCGTTTCATACCCAAATCTTCAGTGATAATGGATTGAACTGAACCATAACTAATCTGCACATCCTCTGATAACTCACGGATGGTGATTCAACCATTTCCCCTCATTCTGCACGCACATCTGTAATGTTTTTATCAGTTTTTGCTGGTTGCGGGTCTCCCAGAACGTTCGTCACTATCGACATTTTCTCGGCCATCTTGGAAATTTCTGAACCCCTCGTACACTTGTGTGTTGCACATACACTCCTCTCCATACGCTTTCTGCAACATCGCATAGGCCTCTGATCAGATATCGCCATGACAACTTTCTCTGTCATGGTCAATGCAACAATCACACGCTACACACCTTCCTTCCAAACCAATGATGTAAACAGCAGAAGTAAACTAGAACGTTAAAACTTAGGCACACACACATACACACATTCACACACACATACATAGACACATCCATCCATGCATGCATACATACATACATACATAATGCATACATACATACATGCATACATACATACATACAAAAATACCCTGTTGTTGGTGTTGAAATTCTAGTGAAGGAACCTTGGATCTAGGTTAGAAACCAGCTCTTTCTCTATTGGCAAGAAACCTTTAAATAAACTGAACAATGTCATTCAAACATATATACAGACATATAGACATCCATACATACACACCCACATACATACATACGCACGTACATACATACACACATATATATGCATTCATACATACATACATATATACACACACATACATACAGATATACATCATACACTCTTACATAAATACATACTTACGCTTACACGTACATACATATATAAGTACATGCACACATGCATACATACATAACATAATTACATACATACATACACACACGCGCACACATACATACATACATCACCATGTTACCACGTACATCAGACCAAAATGCACATTTTTACCGCGAGTGTGACTTGCATTATTTTCGGTTTTCCTTCGTCTTACCTCTTCCTTTTGCACTCTACATACATTCGAAGAAAAGCAAATGTCGGAAACGTCATAACAACTATTCGTTTAATACTTTTGATTGTTAATTAATCCCAACTTCTTTCTGTGTTCTTCAATCTCTCTCTCTCTCTCTCTCTCTCTCTCTCTCTTCACCCCCACTCTCTCTTCCCTCTTTGTCCTCCCTTCCCCCTCTCTCCCCCTTTCTCCGCCCATGCTCTCTCTCTCTTTCTCTCACTCTAACTTCATACATGCATGTATATGTATATATATATATATATAT
>NC_068988.1:92964452-92965248 GCF_001194135.2 Octopus bimaculoides
CTTTTGTAAATATATATATATAATGGACTCTCCCGTCGTTAGACAAACTATGAGGGTTCGACAATTTCTTACTGAACAACCACACACATGATTTGTTTATACTGATCAAATGCTTGTGTAGAAAATGGAAAGTTTAAACTGATATGTTAATTTATTAACATAATATATTATTATTATTATTATTATTATTATTATTATTATTATTATATGTATAATCCCAACAATTGTTCCGATTCATATATATATATATATATATATATATATATATATAAAAGTTTATGTCATACTGACGATTTCTAAAAGGAATGAAATAGTGTTGTTATACATGATTAAGGCTGACTAGAAGTTCTCTGACCAAAATAAAATTAAATATGTGTCTCTTCTGTATATCTTTTTCCTGAATCCTTAATTTCGAATTCAAATATCTAATCCCTTCATATATTATGATTATTTTCTTGTATTAACTACTCATTTTTCCACCTGTATGTGTGTGTGTGTGTGTGTGTGCGTTCATGCGCATTTGTGTGTATGCATGTATTAGTTTGCATACAATTACATATATAGATAAACACACAGGAAAAGAAAAGCATGATTATACTGATACAAATTGCAGATTATCCTAGACGTTGATATGCAAGGATGTAGGCTTAGAAGCCTCGATAACACCATCGATGAAGATTAGAGAAATAGAGTGATGGTTTAACAGATAGAAAAGAATATTCAAAATACATAGATACATACTCACACGCACACACATACAGATACATACATATATGTATATGTATGTATGTATATA
>NC_068988.1:92965348-92974437 GCF_001194135.2 Octopus bimaculoides
GTTATTTGCGTATATGGGGAACAAATAATATAAACTACATCAAGTATTTATCATAGTTTTAGTATAATTTTTAATATATCTTACATTGTGTTTGTCGACCGTTTTCGCTTTCGCTAATCATGACATTAAAATTTATTCAAATACGCATTTTCTAAAGAAAAATCTCTTTGTTCACGTTGTGCGTGTAGTTCATGAATGAATGATTCAACAAGTAGAAAAATATAAGGGGAGGTAATTGATTATCGTTATTAATGTGGACAGGGGAAATAATTGTTCCTCTCTCCTGTCCTCAATAATAACGGTAACTTCCCTTTAGACATTTCTACTTGTTGAATGATTCATTCATAAACTCCACAGACATGGACAAAAAAATAATATGAGTGTAGACATGTATGCGTGTGTATATGTATGTATGTTTGTTTGGATGGATGGAAGGATGCAGTTTATGGAGGGAGGGAGAGAAGGAGGGGTGCACGGATATGTGAGGGTGCATATCCTTGTGGTTAGAGTGATGCTCTAACAATCGCGAAATTATGGTTTCAATTCCTGGACTGGGCGGTGCGTTGTGTTCTGGAGAAAGGTCACTTCATCTGGTGTTGTTACCCAGCAATCCCTTCGACACCTCACCTGTGGTACACCGTGCACCTATTCAGGCAACATCGGTTTGACTGAGGGAATTTGCTAAAGTACAGCAGAATTATTTCATTACTATAAAGAAATCGTATGTGCCGGTTATCCAGCAAGAATTTGGAAGACCGTTTTTTCTCGGACCACGCGAGACTTCCACCATTATCAGTGACGGAGTGGCCAGGTTGACAGCTTGCCCGATGGCAAGTGGGCCTCTACGCCATTAGAACCCATATATGGGGCCCATGTTAGTATCTAAGGGACCCTTCCCCTCAAGTTTTAGAGTTTTATATTCACTCCTGGAAGAATGTATTAATTATTTCAACCTGGCAGTGTCTGTAGGCAGTTGAAAAGAATACATTTAATAAATAAAAAATTAAATGATGGCATTGTGGTTGCGAGTGAACCCCTTGTAGTTGCGGGTGGGGCCCCCTTGTAATTGCTGGAGGGCTTACTTAGTCACCTGGCAACCAATATTTTTAGACCCAGTCTGCCACTGACCATCAACATGTATGTATGTATGTATGTGTGTGTTATGTACGAATCGCTGCTCGTTGGGTGCACAGGACTCAACTATTTTATCCTCGCACTTGATGCGCTGGTATCGAGAGTGTTCAGCAGAATATTTGCATATTTGTTTCAGGAGTCCCATATTGAGAAACACAGGAGGACAGCGTGTTCGTTTTTGTGTACGTGTGTGTATAATCACACACAAATTTCTTTATTATTATTTTTGCTAAAATAAAAATCACTGAAACAGATTTATAAACTTATAAACTTATGTTGAAATAAATATATTACAACTTATTTCGTTTCTTGTGGGTTTCTTCGAAGTTGATGCCTTTTTCTTTTTCTTTTTCAAAAGAACAATTATTCGTTATTATGCCCTCCCTTGGTTGGAGCACTCTTCAATTACAGCTTATCAAAGTTAAAATAAGGAAAAACAAAGGATTTATCTAACCAAAAAGACTATCGGAGCATGAGGATCTGTAAGAAAGGCAGAACTAAAGTTATCGGTCCATATTTGGTGTACAAGCGTTGGAAGTGTGCGTGTGTAATATATATATTACATACACTCACACATATAGAGCTGTGAGCTAGCAGAATCGTTAGCACGCCGAGCAAAATGCTTAGCTGTGTCCAGTCTCTGTGAATTCCTTCGTGTCATATGAAATTGGTGAATTATTGTGAATACTGCTGTGTTGCTCTGTGAAAACTGTGAATTATTCTAATTTTGTCTCTGTGATAATTGTGATTTTTGTGGAATTTATTGTGTTTACATCCCCGTAACTTAGCAGTTCGGCAAAAGACACCGATACAATAAGTACTAGGCTTACAAAGAATAAGTCCTGGGATCGATTTGCTCGACTAAAGGCGGTGCTCCAGCTTGGCTACAGTCAAATGATTGAAACAACTAAAAGAGTAACATACCCCACGCTTGTATTTCATTTAGAGCGACGACTCGATCATGGGAGATAACTCAGCAGTTACTGTGTATTGATATAAAGCTGCGTTATTTACCTTTGATGGGTGACTTGCTTTGAAATCCTAACAGCCAAGATGATATTGATATTGAATAAACATCTGAATACGTGAGCCTCTATGTGGTTGCCTGAACTGCTAGAAACAGCAACTCGACATTTTTCAAACAAATCCCTATTTTTTTTTTAACGGTTGGAAATATTAACGAGTGAATGAAATCTAAGCAAATAGTCTCAATAAAAAATACAAAAATAAAGGGACAGGATATTTCCTTTTTTGTCTCGGAAGATTTTGTCCGGAGACTTCTGTTATTATGGATGACCTGAAGGGCAGTAACTCATATCATATTACCACTACCACATCTGTGACCGAGATAGTTATGAAGTTTAAAGGACTCAAAACTAAACAAGTTTTCGCAGATCACTGCAACTAAATAAATATTGTTATACCTGTGGCTGTGTGGTAAGAAGCTTGCTTCTCAGCCACATGGTTTCGGGTTCATTCCCACTGCGTGTCACCTTGTGCGGTGTCCTCTGCTATAACCTCGGGCCGACCAAAGTCTTATAAGTGGATTTGGTACACGGAAACTGAAAGAAGCCCGTCGTATATATATATATATATATATGTATATATATATATATATATATATTCCCACACACACACCGTCACTTGACAACCGATGATGGTGTGTTTATGTCCCCGTCACTTAGCGTTTCGGCAAAAAAAAAAACCGATAGAATAAGTACCAAGTTTACAACGAATAAGTCCTGGGGTCGATTCGTTGGACTAAAAGGCGGTGCTCCAGTATGACCGCAGTCAAATGACTGAAACAAGTAACAGAGTAAAAAAGTATAAAAATTCGGTTGTCTGTCATTCTCATCACTCTTTTCACTATAATCATTAAATCACTCATTAATCATATTAGTCTTTTGTTCGTTTCAGTCATTAGACTGCGACCATGCTGGAGTACCAATTTAAAGAATTTTTAGTGGAATGAATCGATCCCAATATTTATTTTCTCATGCCTGGTACTTGTTCTATCGGTGACATTTGCCGAACCGCTACGTTATTCAACCTCAGAACTTATTCTAAGTCTAATTCTTTCAGTCTTTTTTATATCGAATCGTTAGATAATGGGCACATAAGCAGAGTATATATCTTACATATTGTTGCAAGAATAGGAGAGACAGTGACTTCGAAGTTTCGGCCTGCTAACCTTCGTCTCATTACGTAATGCGTGGGTGGCGGAGGCGCTCGAGTATATGTATGTATGATAGGTTTGTCACAGATTTTGTCCACTGAATTAACTCCCAAGTGATTCCTCTCAACACCCAGCGCCCACTTGAAATTTGTCGCCTCCTTTGAGAGTTTACAACAGCCACATGAGGGCGTTGCTCCCCAGGTGAAAAAAAATTCCACTGGTCTAGCGTTATCGATCTATTGATTACAGTTTATTATTCAACTGACTGCCTCCGTACCACTGATATGAACCATCAAGTCTGGCCTGGGGTTAAACACAACAATGAAATCGATTCCGGTCTGATTCTTACCTAATATCATTACTTTTATTATTCTGCAACGGCCACATAGGTAACGCTCTAACTATGGAACAAAATCTGTTATACACAACATTTATAATATTCGTAAACTATCTTTATTGATATTTTCCAATCAATAAGCTCAGTAGGAAAGCTCTGTGAGTTCAAGTCCATCCATATGTACCTTTCTCTGATACGAAAACGAGGCTGTGTATTACGAGTTCCTTTCATCGATTTATTTACGTTGTCGTACAGGAACAGAATTATATTTTAATATTATAGACATTATGTCATCGATGTTGTTCCATAGATAATACTTGACGGAAGATGAAAATAATCGACAACTGATAGAAGATGGAATGAAGTATATATATATGTATATAGAATAAATTTGGAGTGCTATAAAGTAACATATTTTCTAGCAAATACTCTTACGTCATACCACAGATATTTTACAAGCCAATAAAAAGTGTCCTTGCAGTCACCCAATCAGCATTGAGTTAATGTGGATACTTGCTCTGTGTGTGCGCTCTCTGATAACCCATGAGTGATGAGGAGTTTAGTGGAGTTCATATTCGACATTGCATGCTTTACAGCTTCTGTAAGAACAACGCAACATGTGCAACAGTATGCATATGTAGTGTATGGAGCAAGTGTTGAGTCTTATCCCGATCTTCTGTGCAAAATTATCTCAAGTAGATTAAGAAAATGTATAGAGAGGGGAAGTGAGTACCACTGGAGCTGTCTTCCAAGAATAAAGTAGTGCATCCAACAATATATCTCAAGAAATAATAAATTCATTGGGCTAGGAAGCTCTACCTCACCAGACCAAGCACTATCAGATTTTTCACTTTTTTGACGGGAGTGGGTGTCACTTCAATGCTTCCCCAGTGGAAGAACATTCAGAAGGGATAGTGTTGAAACAGTAACCAAAATATTTTTCTCTTCAAAAGAATCTGATTTACCTGAAATGGAAAACTAGTTTTCAGGTGGAGAAACGTTATTACAAATGATGGTGATTATATTTTGAATGAATAAATATATTAAGATGTTTTATGCTGACTTGAAGTTATTACGTGAAATGCTGCTACATTCTCTTCAGTATCCCTAATACTTTTCATCATCATCATCGTTTAATGTCCGCTTTCCATGCTGGCATGGGTTGGACAGTTTGACTCGAGGGTGGCAAGCCATGACACTTGCTAGTCAAATTCACATATATATATATTCATGTACAATCTTATACATATACACACGCAAATATTCTATCACCTCTTGTAGAACATTAGTCACTTCTTTTCCAGAACACTTCACCAGATTTCAGTTACCATTTTTTGATGCCTACATTGAAGTAAATTTATCTTTTTGTGACTCAGACTTTTCAGTTAAACAGATTTGTGGGTAGAGAATCTATTCCCATTCTGTTTACAAATGAATAAAACAATAAAATCAAATTCATTATATTTCACCTTTGACTGAATCTATATTCTTCAACAACTTCAATAATGAACCTCCTTATGTTGTTAAGCTTTTCGTCAGCTCTGTTCAAACACTTATGATCAATATATTCCTCCCATGACCATCCAGGCAATGTATCATGCATTACATTATCCACCGAGTCACATTTTAAATTACTAAGACACAGTTTGAAGTGATTTGGGAAGTTATATCTAGTAGAAAGAGTAACCATATAGAAGCACCATCCGAGCGTGATCATTGCCAGGGCCGCTGACTGGCTCCTGTGCTGGTGGCACATAAAAAGCACCATTTGAGTGTGTTCGTTACCAGCATCACCTTAATGGCACTCGTGCCAGTGGCATGTAGAAAACAACATTCGAGCAACATCGTTGCCAGTGCCGCTGGGGGTGGGGGTGGGGGTCAATGTAATCGACTATCCACTCCCCCAAAATTGCTGATCTTGAGACAAATATTTGAAACAGAAATATCCAACAACTAAAGTTAAACGTGTCCGCAACGACGGACATTGTAAGAGACCAACAGGATTTCCCCTGTCAAACAACCAGGACTGAAAGATAAAGGGCCATTTTCATTAGTTAAGTACTCAAGCAGGATTAATTTTTCAGACATCCTAAAAGAAAATTTGATAGGAAATTTATTTTCAATTACAGAACTAATTTCAAAACTGAAATTTTTTTTTTTTTTTCTGAAATGAAAAATATTTTTGGATATTTTATTACATGTGAAAAAAAAATTAGGGATAAAAACAGATATATATATATATATATATATATATATATATATATATATATATATATATATATATATATATATATATGTATATATATGTGTGTGTGTATGTATATATATGTGTGTGTGTATGTATGTATATATATATATGTGTATGTATGTATATATATATGTGTGTATATATATATATGAGAAAGAAAGAGAGAGCGAGAAATGAGAATAAACATACCTATTCAGTTTTGAATAAATAAATAAATGTCAATAACAAAATGGTAATTTATATACACACGCTCATGAATATAGTGTGTATGTATATATACATACACACATATATATATATATATATATTCATATATACATTCACATATATACACATGCATATATGATAAGATGCTCATATGTCCAGTTGATTAATGAAAAGTTGAGCTCTAAAGTGTGAATACATTTCTTCAGTAGTTCCTGTGTGGGTGTACACTTAGATGTATGACTGCTACTGGTAAATTTGGAGCTGCACTCCGAGTAACATCCTCCAGTCTACTCCTGCTAAATCTGTTTGGTTAGTAGTGATACTTAGTAGAATTTACAGAGAAAATATAAGCAATTGATCAGTGTTAATGTAATGTGATATAGTATTTCCCTGAAGAACCACTGTGGGTCTGCGTCCAAATGCAACATCCATCGCCGGGGAAGCAATGCTTAGGGGACAAATGGTATAAAGTGCATTGTATGTTTATCATACTTTTTCTTCCATTTCTTTACACCAAAACTGAATCATAATCTAATTATTAACACCAAATATTGTCCGTTCCTCACTATACTAGAATTAATTCCTGTTCTTGGGTGATAGAATTAATGCCACCTGGTTCCTTCACAGCTTTTAGTGGAATGTGTGCAGTTGCAAGCATTTGGGCCAGGTCTTTGGTTTAAGAAATAACTTCCTTTCTACTGTCTCAGAGATTGAAAAAGAACTAATCATAAATCTTATTCCTCTGAAAAAAGTCATAAAAAAGTTCAAGGAGAAAAAAAAAAAAACGAGGGATTAGCCATGCATAAAATCCATGACAGTAACAAAAGGTTAATACAACATCCAGCCTTATCACCGGAGAAGAAACTGGTAACATTTGTTGTTATAATGGCATTGAGCAGACCAACTCAGCAAACACAGAGTTGGATGGCACAAATTTTGAATAAAACCTTTTAAAAGACTTCAAATATCAGTGTAAACAGTTACATTTTAAAAGGTGCGTCTGTAGTTTAGAAAGCTATCAATCTGACCAACTGAACATGTGACTATCTTTTCAAATTTATATGCATTGAAAGCAATGTTGCTCCCAAATACACCAACACACACACACACACACACACATGCAAGTATGCATGCACACAGACATGCATGTAGAATATATTTGAAGAATATCCGTATTAAGAAATATTCTTAGATTGATAGGGAAAAAGTCATTTTATTTGTGAAAATGAAATTAATGTAGTTTTGTTTTGTTTTCTATAAAAGAAACAGAAATATACTAAAATTTGTTTAGGTAGCAGAGAAATTGTTTGTTGTAAGCATTGGTTGAGCAGGAGACAGTTATGGAAGAGGGGGGGGGGGAGAAGAGAGAAGGAAGGAGAGGGAGAAAGAAAAATAGAGGAGGGAGAGATTGAGTAGCCACTAACTGACAGGTAAATATAGTGAAAATATTTGATGTAGGAGAGAAAAGAAACTGGATTAGTAGGTGAGCAACCAAGAAGGTCTGGCCATACATACATACATATATAATATATAGATGCATGCATGTTTGAGGTTACAAATAAGAGAGAGAGCACTCAATGCAATGCTGTGGAAGTTATTTACTCTGAAGAGGCTGATGGTCCCTGCTATCACAACTCTGGAGTCAACCCCTGGGTGTCATCATCATTTCAGCAACAAAAAGATAAACATTTCCGATGTCTGAACGATAACAACATAAGAGTAAATTAAGTTGCAATACCAAAGAGAATCATCAGCTTTCTCCAAACACACACACACACAGATAAGGGTGGGCAAAAATAGGGATACAGATGCTTAATATCAGTGGAATGTTCTTTTCATTTTTTTTCCTACCCATATTAAGCAATGGCATACCTACTGTTGTCCACTCATATATATATATATATACACATGCATACATATATATATATATACATATACACATGCATATATATATATACATACACATGCATATATATATATATAAATACACATGCATATATATATATAAATACACATGCATATATATATATAAATACACATGCATATATATATATATAAATACACATGCATATATATATATATAAATACACATGCATATATATATACATACATATATATAAATACATATATATATACATACATATGTGTTTGTATGTGTATATATATATATTATATTATATTCTGGTAGATGGACAAGGATGTAGTTTCGTTTGTTCAGCAGGAATGGAAGGTCTATGAGGCTCCTCTAACAAACAGCAGAAGTAACACAATGTTTGGTTCTTTGATAATAATTTGGAAACTATATCTATTCAGCAGTCATTATTTGAATTTTGGGGACCCCTTTGCGTTTTGGTGGGGTGGGTGGTATGGGTCATGAACACGGCTCAGCTCCAACTGCTACCCCATGCCCACTCCGTCCACAGGTCATGTTTGTCACATTAGTCCAACAGTTAGTATCAGGATCATAACATTCCACAGAAGAAAGGAAATCATTGCCATCGTATCCACCTGAAACAATAAAAACAGGAGATAAAGTCATGAGAAATGGAAACCAAAAATTACATGGCAAAAAAATACAAATGCTTCCATGCACACACACACACACACACACACACACACACGGATACGAATATAATATTTATTCAACATCATCATCATGGTTTGACATGTATTCCATGCTGGCATTGCTTAGACAGTTTGGCAGGATCTGCCAAGACACAAGACTGCATTCTGCTCCAACGTCTGCTTTACTCTTTTACTTGTTTCAGTCATTTGAATGTGGCCATGCTGGAGCACCACCTTTAGTCGAGCAAATCGACCCCCAGGACTTATTCTTTGTAAGCCTAGTACTTATTCTATCGAACTGCTAAGTTACAGGGACGTAAACACACCAGCATCGGTTGTCAAGCGATGTTGGGGGGGACAAACACACATACATATACATATACATATACATATATATATATATATATATATATATATATATA
>NC_068988.1:92975271-92983683 GCF_001194135.2 Octopus bimaculoides
ATATATAAATATTTCCTTGTTTTGATAAATGGTAGTCTTGGTGATATAATCAACTTTGAATCAACAGTAAATTTCTACAGTAGTTTAAGAAATACTTACCAAGTGCAAAGAGTTTCCCACCAACAACAGCAACGCTAAGTGCACTCCTTGGACTGTTCATAGAAGCAACATATTCCCAGACATTGGTCTCAGTGCAATATCTTTCCACAGAACGCAGCTGTGAGTGGCTGTCATAGCCTCCAACAGCATAAATATAATGTTCCATACCAATCACACCTAAACAAAAGACAATAAAAAAAAAATATCTTAACCGAAATTTCTCACAGAAAGAGTTATGAAAATTATTAGATTTACAATTTTGGTAATGATTAAGACATTATTTAAATTTAATTTTCAGAAGTGTACTTGCCAGGTAAGTGATTGAAGTCTGAGATTGTATGTTGAAACTAAAACAATTACAATGTAAAAGGCACAAATTCAGCCATTCGAAAACACACATCATCATCATCATCATCATCATCATTTAACGTCCGTTTTCTATGTTGGCATTGGTTGGATGGTTTGACTGGGACTGGCAAGCCAGAGAGCTGTTCCACCATCATCATCAAGTGTTTTAAATCCAGATTTTGTCCCCGTTAACAGGGATGGCCAGAGCTACCTCAATGCCATAGCAACCAAGGTAGGCAGGTGCAGCCCACCCCAACCTTTGGGCTGGCTGGTGCCCATTCTCCTCTGCTATCATAAGCCTATTTTGGAGCTGGATTTTCTATGGGGTGCATGCCCTTGCTTACCCCCAACCTCAGTTTCTAGACATGAGTGGTCCCGAGACCAAGGCCTCTACCACAATTTTTAAGGAATGTGGTGGAAAACTAGCTCAGGAAGGCAGGGATACTACTCTCTGAGACCCTTTTCGGAGATATCCCCCTACCTCAGGATCCTATTATCTCTTTTGGCATTGGTTTCTATGGCTGGATGTTCTACCTAATGCCAACCACTTTACAGAGTGAATTAAATGCTTTTTATGTGGCACCTGCACAAACTTCATTTAAACATTTATTTTTTGTCAGTGATCAGGTCACAGTTGTTGCAACAAAACCTTTGACAGCAAAGAATTCAATGTCTTCTGTACTTACCAGCACCACTTCGTACTGTATTCATGGACGCCACGAATTTCCATTCGTCTCTCTCGGGATGATAGCATTCAACACTACACAGACGGTTCCTTCCATCAAATCCACCAACCGCATACAATAGCCGATTAACAATGCCTACACCAACACCAATCCGTTTAGTCTCCATAGGAGAAATTAATATCCAACGATCTATTTCTGGATCATATCTGAAAATTAGATGAAAGGAAATGTACAGATTATCATACATGTAAACACACGATTTCATTTAGGCACAGTGATACCAAAAACCAGTTTCTAGAACTCATTACACATAGGCTCTAGGGTAAAAAAGTCTTAGGCAAGAATACAGAGCATAATGTTGATTACTGAATGACAAGGGAACAGGAATTACATACGGTTCCAAATGTAATCATGTCTATGAATTTAAATGCTTTCTGAAATAAACACACACTTCATTTTAATGGCTCTGAGGAATCTATAAGAGGTTGCACAGGCACTCACCTCTAACTGCATTGCTTCTTGTAGTAGTAGAAACAGCTGAAAGCTAATGAAGTTAGTTACGTGGCTACATAATTCCTGTTCTCATCATTCATTATCAGCAATATGCAGGCACACACACACACACACACACACACACACCCCAATAGGTCCAGAGATATGGTCAATGACAATGCTAATGATCACAGCAATGATAAGAATGAACATTGATCTTGATGGTGATACTGAAGGCAATAATTGGTTCTAATGGGTTGGTGCATAATTGTAACAAAAATATCTTTCAATGATTGTTCCGGAGCATAGTCACCATCTACTTCAATTACTGCTTCCCATTTGCTTGGCAGACGGTCAGACCGTCATTTAAAGATGTTTTCATTGAATATTGTTATTGTTTTTGTTGAATAAAATTTGCTGAAAAAAAGCTGCAATAATTATGTACCAACCCAAAATATTTAAGACCAATTCATAAACTGTTTCTGACGAAGATCTTGTAATTCTTTCAACTGACCATTACTGAGGATATCATAGCATCCTTATACCAACAGCTCCTTACAGCAACCCCATGATTGTGAATAATACGACTATTGTTATCCATTTACAGAATGAGCCCAGCCCCACTCAATTCTACTCACTTCGTACCTTGAAGAACCACCTGAAAACCTCATCACCATTATTTATCTATTTTTAGCCCCTATTCATTGTTCCCATCCTCACTTCTAAAGTGTTAGAAACCGAGTAGCTCCTCTACTGCAAGAAAGTGCTCAGCATCCACCCTTCTTTCGTATTTTAACCCCTCATCTCTTTACATAAACCCAAACTCCCACTGTCAGGAGTTAGTAGTTAAGCAAGCTGCAAGGAAACATCACTAGTGCCAGTGGCATGGAAAAAGCAGCTTGAACATGCTGTAAAGTGGTTGACATTAGGAAGGGCATCCAGCTATAGAAACCAGGTCAAAACAGACAGTGGAACACTGGAGTCTTTGGTCACATCAGATCCTGTCAAACTATCCAACTCATACCAGCACGGAACATGGATGTTAAATGATGATGATGATGAAATGCATATGGTCACTTCCACTTTACAAATGATTTGAACAATCTTGTTCCAAACAGTTGATTAAACCTAAAAGCCAAAGTATCATGGATCCTTCGCTAAGTTACCATCAATATAATTTAAATGAGAATGATTTTTTTTTGTTTGTTTTACAAATACACAAGGACAGAGATTCACTGAAGAGAAAAATGGCTAAGAAAAAGGGGGCGAGATGGAAGAAACGTTAGCACGTTGGGTGAAATGCTTAGCAATATTTCGTCTGCATTGATCTCACCAATCTTGAAAGTTCTGCAATGGTCATGGACACAGCTCTTTCCTCCTACTTAGCTTTTATCTTTGACTCGTTTCAGTCATTAGACTGTGGCCATAATGGAGCATCACCTGAAGGGGTTTTGTCAAACAAATTGGTCCCAGTATTAATGGGTTTTCTTTTTCATACTTTCTTTTGCCAAAAAAAACTACAGGGATGCAAATCAGAGCTGGCCTTAAGGTTGCTGGTGCCCCAGGCAAGCTGAACTTCAGTGTGTACAAGCTGATGGTCATGGAAACTTCCTTGTCATCGTCACACCCTTCTGGGCGCCCCCTGGCACATAGCGTCTCTGGTGACTGCCCAAGTTTCCGGTACTTTGAGCCAGCCTTGATGCAAATACAGGTTATTAAGTGGTGTTAACAGGATCAAACACAAAGACACACACACATGCACACATAATATACATTCAACAGGCTTCCACACAGTTTCTCTCTACCAAATTTATTCAAAAAGTATAGATTAGCTTGAGGTTATAGTAGAAGACTCTACTATAGTAGAAGACTAAACCCAAAAACTTCTGGTTGCAAAGCAAGCTTCTAAACCACATAGCCATGTCTGCATCTGTATATCATTAAAAAAATAAACTGATAGATAAGCAGAAGAATTATAAGAAATTAAGATAAGTTACCTTTCAGCAATTTCATGGTGTTGAGATCCATGTGAACCGCCAATAGCATAAATCATATTATCAATTGTCCCAACACCAACTCGATTTCTTGGCACAGACATCTGTGCGCAAGGTCTCCACATATTCCGATATGGGTCGTACATGTCCAAGGAAGCTGAATCCATATTACCATCAGGTGAGTTGTTCCGTCCACCAACAACATAAAGAATGCCCTTCACGACACACGCACTCAGCCCACTACGTGGTACAGGAAGGTCAGGCAATCGCCGCCACTCGTTATTCTCCAAATTGAAGAATTCAAAGTTACTTAGAGATTGCCGGAGATAACCTCCAGCTGTGAAAATAACCATCGGTTTGCAAGGCTTGCGGCAAACTTCAGGAATCTGTTTGTGGAGTTTTAGTTCTTCAAAAATGCGTGCCAAATAATTCTGGCATTGTGGATTTTTCTTGAGCAATTTACACATCTTGAGCTGTTTCTCCAAAAACTTTGGTGAAAGGAAATGGCACCGTACAGCTCCAAGTAAACTCTCCAACTTACTAAGACGTTTCTCTGAGTCGTTCTCCACCCAACGAATGACAGCATTAAACACTTCAGACTCACAGGCAACATTTAGCTCATCGTGTTTGATTAGGCTAACCAATCGACACGGAGAAAGCATCAAAAACTCTTCACATTTGCTTACTTTACAAAAGTTCTGGTAGATGTATTCCCCTGCCTTACTGTATAGGTCCATACAGCCATGTTCACTGGCAAAGTCTGCAATACCAATGCAGTTACTAGGATCCAACTGTTGCTCGAGAAACACCGTGCAAGCTTCAACAATACGCGTGATCTGAAACATGGTAGCAGCTGGCAGCAACTGGCAAACATTCATTTCATTGATTTGGATTTCAGAGGTGTAGGCGAAATTGATAAGAATACCAAGTATGCATGGTGATATGCAGTGCAAAGGAATCTCGGTCATATCTTCCTCTTTCATTCCACCAGTGAACATGGCCCGAAAATATGGACTGGCAGCAGCTAACACTATTTTGTGGGCCTAGAAAAGAAAGGAAAAGGAAAGGTGTAAATAAAATATTTAAACTGTATCCTTTAAAAATATATGCTTTTTTGTTAAGTAACATTTCATTAGCCAAATATTGTTTTAATCCTCTTAAGTTTTATTAACCTATGTACAACAGTGAACTTGGACAATGAGTAAAATATTTTAACAGAAATCAAATCATACACCCACTGAGAGGAATGTGTTGCATGTGGATAAAAGAATGTCTGAAAAGTGTTGACTAATAACTGAACCTCAGGAGGTCAGTTGGATTATGTGAGTTGGTTTGAAATGGCTGGTCAGGTGAGTTGGGTAAGCTGGTTTCTGATTGGTTGGTTGGATGGACAGGCTGGTTTCTGATTGGTTGTTGAGACGGTACTAAACCCTGTTATTGCCATTGTCCCTGGTCATGCCACTTCTGTAGTCCCACAAATCACAGTC
Source organism: Octopus bimaculoides (assembly GCF_001194135.2). Classification (NCBI taxonomy): domain Eukaryota; kingdom Metazoa; phylum Mollusca; class Cephalopoda; order Octopoda; family Octopodidae; genus Octopus; species Octopus bimaculoides. Next base: position 92,980,378 of record NC_068988.1, read on the forward strand.
TGCCATCTTAAAAGATTAAGGGTGACACATTGGATAATGTATTTCTAGATACATTATGCCAGAATAAACGATAGAAACATCCTGCAGAAAAAAACCCACTGCATTGTCTGTTTCATACAACCCTGGGAAGGCTTCTGTCTTTTTATCAGCAAAGAGACTTCACACTTTTGATACCAAACTGCCTGAGATCACCACAACCTCTATGACACAAATTTCATATTTTAAAATGGCTTAGATTAAAATCTTCCATCAAAATTTCTTGTCAATTTATGCTCCAAACACCAGTTTAATAATAACATAATACACTTTACAAAATTATTCCTTATTTCAAAAATTAAATGAAACAGTTTATTCATTTCATTGTTTAACATTTGTTTTCTATGTTGGCATAAGTTGAAGTGTATTTCCAAGGAAATGTGGTAAGAAAAGGGTTATAGTCTGTGGATAATTGTGATTACTATATTAAGTGTTTCTCCAGGTTAGCACTGAACTATGAGGAAACAGCACAGATGTGGAATTTGGCAGATGGAATTTGTACAGAAGCCTGCCATATATTTTATCCGCAACATTCACAGTGAAGGGCTTCAAACACATTATGGTTATCTACATTATACATGTCTCGGGTATTTTAAATTATGCTGAGTTTTGTGTGTATGTGTGTGTATGTGTATTTGCCAATGAATGTCTGCTGAAGGTATAAATGTCAATGAGAAATCTGAACTCCCAATGAATCATGAACAAAGTCCTTTGACGTATGTGTGCAGCATCAAGTTACAGGCACTTCCTCATCGTTGCCACAATTAGAAATGTAACAGACCAGAGAATGATGCACGTGTGCACGCATAGGTGCATAAGCATGGCTGTGTGGTTAAGAAGCTTGATTAGCAACCATGTGATTTTAGGTTACATCTCAGTTGGGCAAACATCTTCTACTAAAGCTCTGGGTTGACAAATGCCTTGTGAGGGAATTTGGTAGATGGCAATTCTAGGGTAACAGGTCAGTCACCTAGATCAGTTGAACATTGAGGGCAGGTGGCCAAAGAAAGTTTTCCAAATGCTGTATCGACAACATCAGCTGTGACTTGAAGCATGTCACCACTGATGCTGGACTGACAACGGCCACAAGAACTGTGTCATTTATGTGGTCAGCCACTCTTTTTTGGAAATAGAAGATAAATCTCTTTTAAATCACACTCAACTCAAAATACTGATCACAGCTGACCAAGAGTACCTGACCTGACAACAACCACCAAGAAGAATTATGATACAGTGTCCAACTCGATATAAAACTGTTAGCAATTGATGGGGAAAATACAAATAGTAGTTATTGATGTGGTCCTAAATATAGAGAAAGACTGGAGGGTCATAACAGGAACAACTTTGATTACATGACAAATCAATAAGAGCTTCACTGGGACTAAACAAGAAAAATGATGAAGCCGGCTGTGACCACTTCAACTAAGCCTCAGCTATCTTCAAACGTATATACAGTGAAAAAATAGCAACCAACTGAAACAGTTGCTGTGTCTGTGTCAGTTTGGAATATAGGTAGGGTGACTATTTATTCCCTAATACCTTAGCTGTGAGAGCAACAACTAATGAAAAATGCCAAAGATGGAGGTCTATGGCCCTTCCTAATGTTAACCACTTTACAAAGCACCCAGTACACACAACTGAGATCAATGTTTTATCTTGAACAACTAAGTCAATTACCAAAGGAAAAAAATTGAGAGAAAAGAGAGAATTTGAGTCGGAGGTAAGTGCAGAGCCAGGAGGAAAGTGAAACTCTACAGAAATGATAAACAGAAGAGAGATGAGTGTCATGTAGACTTGGGTGGAGGTGTTATACAACTTAACAAGCTCTAGGATGTAGAGTCCATTATAGCAATGAGAGAGAAAGAGAGAGTGAGACTAAAGAATGAGAGAGAGAGAGAGGAAGGAAAGGCACAATGCAGATACAGCATATCTGTGATTGAAATGTTAGACTGCACTGGTGAGGGACTTTTTTGACAATCACTCAAGATTATATTACAATTGAATGTATTTTTATTCACTGACAATGGAATTATTTCAGACATGTAATATTAAATTGAAATGAGGACATTGACCTAAATAAAACAAATAAAAAATTATTTAATTTTAGAAATTACAAAAATCCTACAAACCTGGAAGGATTCTTCACCAACTTTGAACGTCACATCACAAAGTTTCCTTGAGTGCCATAATATATTCATAACATCAAGTAATTCTTTTGGATGTCGAATGATGCTAAAGTGCATGCTGCCATCTGATGGTTTCTCACTGGAAACAGGTTTTGGTCGATAGCATGACTGGAACATTCCAATCTGCCCTTTGATCGCGGTGTTCGCTGCCATGGTAACATTATCAATGTAATCCACACTGTTCTGAGGCAGTTGATAGTCAGAACGATCTAATTTAGAAAAGTAGGGAAAAAATGGGTTTCAATTAAAACAAAACAAAAAAAAATCAAGAAAGAAAAAAGGATTCCGTTTTAACTCTTTAAAGCCCATAGCTACTAACAGTGTCATTAATGACAACAGATATGGTTACTAAGTTACATAAACAGAGACAGCCTCAATGATGGAGCTTCTACATGGTCATGTGGTATGCTAGAAATAACAGCCAAATATTTAAATCTTTTCATTGTAAAGAGGAAGTATTAAAAAAATGGGATTGTTACAGCCACAATGCTTCTGACCATGGGTTTTGCTTGATCAGAGCTGACCTGGAGTTAAAACAACAAAATCTATTTATGCTATCAATTAACATTATGTATGTATCACCTAAAATCAGCGAAGGGTTTGGAAAACAAGGGGACAAAGAGCATGAGAAATTGGCTGATCAAATCAGCATCATCATCATCATCACTGTCGTTTAACGTCCACTTTCCATGCTGGCATGGGTTGGACGGTTTGACCGAGGACAGGCAAGCCGGAAGACCAGAGAGAATGTTGTGACCTCAGTCACTATGTCATGGAAACCAGACAACTGGTCCTATGAGTCTTAGGACTCAAGACAGTAATGTCCAAGAGTTGATGATGATGATGATAAGACAAACGGCAAAGTGGACTCTGGTGAGATTTGAACAGTAAAAGCCAAAACAAATGCTGCTTCCCAACCACATGGTTCCGGGTTCAGTCCTATTGCGTGGCACTTTGGGCAAGTGTCTTTTACTATTGCCTCAGCCTAACCAAAGCCTTGTGAGTGGATTTGATAGACGGAAACTGAAAGAAGGTCGTCATGTGTGTGTGTGTGTGTGTGTGTGTGTGTGTGTATATATATATA
>NC_068988.1:92983862-92988118 GCF_001194135.2 Octopus bimaculoides
CTCGCCTTCTTAATTTTATATGCATATATATATATATGTATATATATATATATATATATATATATATGCATATAAAATTAAGAAGGCGAGAAACAAATTTAATGGTCGACGTATATATTCATTCAGTCCATATTAATGAAATTCTCCATGGTATACAAAGTACATACATAGATGCATTCATCCATATGAAATATAAAATTTCTAAAAATTTACAAATCCATACACATGCATGAAAACTTATAAATATATAAAAATTCATACATATATAAAAATTTATAAACACATAAAATTCATAAATATAAATATATAAAAATCGGATGTTAAACGATGATGATAAATCCATAGATGTACCTGCAAAGACTGATTGTTCGAATTTGAATCAATGAAGAAGGTAGATAAAAAAGCGAGTATAAAATGATTCATAAGGAATCCTAAACAAGAATAAAATCTTACGGCTGTTTCAAAAAGATATAGGTTGCTATGGGCGATCTAACTCCAACCATACAATTCTCTATATTTCTATCATCGGAGTTAATAGATTTACAAAGTTAAAGCTTTAAAAGATATGATGGTTTTTTAAAACTGAATGTTTAATTGGACCATTCTCTTCAAGCAGACGATGTTAAAATTATTATTGCAGGCTAAAGTGCATGACAACGCTATATAAGATATAATATTTTAGAAGAGTCCATAATATAAAGGATGGTTAGATTAGGATCCTATAGCTTAATCATTTTTGGTGAAAAATTTAAAAGTTGAAAGATATTTGTGTCTACAGGTAATTATAATATGAGATATCTTATTAAGTAAACTATTTTTGTTGGCTCGGATTATGTGGATCGCCTCCTTTGTACATAAATTGCAATCCTTCGTGTATATTATATGGTGTGGCTTCCCTTATTATAGACCAATTCAGACCAAATTCTTTATTGTTCATTTTTGATTTATTGATGTAGGTTGCTAGTGTGGTTTCACTAACCACGAAACAAAAAAATTCAGCGGTATTTCGTCTGTCTATATGTTCTGAGTTCAAATTGCGCCGAGGTCGATTTTGCCTTTCATCCATTCAGGGTCAATAAATTAAGTACCAGTTGCATACTGGGATCAATCTAATCAACTGCCCCCTCCCACCATCACTACCAACACCACTCTCCCAAAATTTCAGGCCTTGTGCTTAGAGTAGAAAAGAATAATTATTTAAGGCGGTGAGCTGGCAGAATCGTTAGCACGTTGGGCAAAATGCTTAGCAGTACGTTCTGAGTTCAAATTGCGCTGAAGTTGACTTTGCTTTTCATACTTTTGGGGTCAATAAATTAAGTACCAGTTGTATACAGGGGTTGATCTAATTGACTGCCCCCCCCCTTCCCCAAAACTTTTGGGCCTTGTGCCTAGAGTAGAAAAGAACAAAATAAGTACCAGTTAAGCACTGGGGTTGATGTCATCAACTTACTCTCGCTCCCCCGAAATTGCTGGCCTTGTGCCAAAATTTGAAATCATTATTAGTGGAATGTCAGATAAATTCATTTGTTCTTTTTGTTTTTGTCTTTTTATTTATTTTAATCTTTCCCAATATTATCTGAATAAACACAAAAAAGTATTTTTATCATAGTTTTTTTATGGATTTCTTTTTGTAGCTCTATTTTTTCAACTTTCGTTTATCATTTTTGAAATTTGAATAAATCTTATCTCTTTCCAGACATCTATCAACGGAGAATCAAAAAGCACAGAAAAATATAATAACAAAAAGAAAAAACAACAAATATATGTTAACGATGAGTATAATAATAAAAATAATAATTCATTTAAAACACATTTTTCAGGAAGGAACAATCAATGAGATTAACCAAAAGCAGTGACTATGGAGTTCTGACAATAGCACCAGTTTGTGACATTAGTCAGAAAATAAAGTGTTAAAATAGAAAAAAAAATCCACCTTAATTGCCATTCTTATCTCTCTTTGATATGGTCTAATGAAAGCCAGAAGGACAGGCTGACAAGACAGACTGACACTCCTCAATATTTCAATAGGTTTCCTTTTTCCACATATCTCACAATCCCTGCTCCATTTTACAAAAGGAAATGGAATCAAAACTAAACTAAATTAAACATTTAAACATTTGGTTTTTACATTATTTTGAATTAATCATGCATTATCTGGTAGCATTGAGATTTCAAAGATGTGACAGTTTATCTTTAAAATGATATTATAGAGTAAGACTATGTGGCGGCGCAATGGCCCAGTGGTTAGGGCAGTGGACTCACGGTCATAGGATCGTGGTTTCGATTCCCAGACCGGGCGTTGTGAGTGTTTATTGAGCGAAAACACCTAAAGCTCCACGAGGCTCCGGCAGGGGATGGTGGCGAACCCTGCTGTACTCTTCCACCACAACTTTCTCTCGCTCTTACTTCCTGTTTCTGTTGTGTCTGTAATTCAAAGGGCCAGCCTTGTCCCACTGTGTCACGCTGAATATCCCCGAGAACTACGTTAAGGGTACACGTATCTGTGGAGTGCTCAGCCACTTGCACGGTAATTTCACGAGCAGGCTGTTCCGTTGATCGGATCAACTGGAACCCTCGACGTCGTAAGCGACGGAGTGCCAACAACACAGAGTAAGACTGAGAGACCTGACCAAGCCAGTTTGGACATAAAACAATTAAAAAATTAGGTCCCCATATGGCTGATTGAAATGCTAAAGGTTTGATATTTCTTATGGTATAATAAAAACCTAACAAACATTTTTCATCTTTATTTGTTTCAGTTATTGGACTATGGCCAATAAGGGTTAACTCAAACAAATCAGCTCCAGTTAATGGGGCATGACTGTATAGCCCCTTGGGCAAGTATCTTATACTATAGCCCCAGTCTCACCGAAGCCTAGAGAGTGGATCTGGTAGAAAAAAACTGAAAGAAGCCTGTTTGTGTATTACATATATGCTTGTGTGTATTATGTAGATAGGGTTAAACTCCAAGGTGTGTCCACTTAAAGCACATCTGCTTATTTCATTGTTTGAAATCCGTATGTAGATGTTATATTTGTGTGAGAGTTGAAAATACTGGAAAATATTTTCTGCAGAGAAATAATATCAAAACAAGAGATTGGAAAATGATTTTGACAATATTCATTCACCATTACACATGTTTCATTTACTAAAAGGAGTAGAAACATGTAAGACGACTATTACAAATTCTTCAGACAGACATTCAAATAATATTGTATTATAAATATGTATAATTTGGTTCTCTGTCTGAAGAATTTCTAATAGGAAGTATCTTGCATATTTTCTACTAAATGTACAATTTTGTAACTCCTATTAGTGTATGAAACATGTGTAATGGTGAATAAATACTGCCAAAATATTTTCCAATCTTCTTTTTGATATATTGAATATGTATATATGTGTATATCTCTTTGTCTGAATATTGTAGGATGGTTGTAAATGATTGTCATTGTTATAGTGAGTGCCATTCGTTTCCAGTCTTCTGTGAAAAACATGTTTGGCCATGGGGAAAGAATACTTTTTTTGGAAAACAAGTGAGGGTTGGTAACAAGAAGGACATCTGACCATAGGAAATCTGCCTCAATGAAACTCCATCCAACCCATGCAAGCATGGAAAAGTAGACATTAAAAGTAGAACGAACCATTATCTATTAAAATACTTAACAGATTAAATGAATTATAGGCTGGGAAATCATTTAAGAATTCCTGTGTTGAGAATACACACATACACCCACTTCAACTTCCAAACATGCCATTAGGAGTGGGGAGGAAATGTCATCAAGTGCAGACTGAAAAATTAGTAAAAGTGGAATGAAGGTGATGTAGTGGCTTTAATTGTAATGAAATCAGAGGAAATGATCTGAGGTTATCAATTCAGTATTAAGTTCAACAGGTTCAACACTGTTGATAAACTACTATTACAACATACTTTTCACCGCCTGCCTTTCGCAGTTTTGGTACAATTCAAGCTGAGTGGAATTTGGACTTTCTATGCAGACAAAAACTTGGTCTAACAGAACAATCGTTCCTTATACCAAAGACCCATATGGTATCAAGGAAATTCTTAGGTGTACATATTTGGTCACTCCTGACATGTTATACTTGAATGTATATATCACAAACTGAAGAGGAAGCCACCTAGTATAAAAGATACATGTGTGTGCATGTGTACATGTGTGTGTGTACATGTGTGTGTGTGCACATGCACATATATATATATGTATGTATATATATATATATATATATATATATATATA
>NC_068988.1:92988128-92989081 GCF_001194135.2 Octopus bimaculoides
TTACAATATTTTTATTTTAGATTAATGTGTGTGTGTGTGTGTAATTGTAAATTTGTAAATGTGTGTGTGCGCGTGCGTGTGTGTGTGTGTGTGTGTGTTTGCAAAAAGAGCAGAAAGGATAGCACCTATGACCTTTGTAGAACATTTGGAAATAGTGACGGTGGGAAGGGAGGGATCACTCGCAGACAAGAGGTCTGTTGTGAATACTTACAAGAGACTGAACTCTACAAAAGCACTCAAGGTTTATGTGGTGTTATTAAACAGGGCAATATATATATAATTAGATATATAAGCAGGGATATGTATGTATATATATCCTTCTATTTGCTTCAGTCATTTGTCTGCGGCCATGCTGGAGCACCGCCTTTAGTCAAATCGGCCCCAGATTATACGAAAGAGCTACTAAAAGTTCCATGCTTTAGAGATACAATACATTGGTAGATTTATGTAATATGCCACATATCTCTTGGCATGCAGTTCTTTAGTAAATTGTGTACTTATTCTTTGCAAGCCTACTACTTATTCTATTGGTCATTTTTGCAGAACTGCTATGTTAGGGGGGGACGTAAACACACCAACATCGGTTGTCAAGCGATTCTTTCATTTTCTGTCTACCAAATCCACTCACAAGGCTTTAGTCGGCCCAAGGTTATAGAAGAAAACACTTGCCCAAGGTGCCACACAGTAAGACTGAAGTCGGAACCATGTGATTGGGAAGCAAACTTCTTACTACACCGTCACTCCTTGACTGACAGACAGACAGACAGACAGACAGATAGATAGATTAGCTGTGTGGTAAGTAGCTTCCTTACCAACCACATGGTTCTCGGTTCAGTCCAACTGCATGGCACCTTGGGCAAGTGTCTTCTACTGTAGCTTTGGGCCGACCAAAGCCTTGTGAGTGGATTTTTTCTTTCTCCACTAGGCACAAGGCCCGGAATTTTTACGGTGGG
>NC_068988.1:92989121-92993215 GCF_001194135.2 Octopus bimaculoides
GGGGGGGGGGGGGGTAGTCCAGTCAATTACATCGACTCCAGTACACAACTGGTATTTAAAATATTGACCCCCAAAAGGACAAAAGATAAAGTCGACGTTAGTGGAATTTGAACTCAGAACATAAAGACAGACGAAATACCACTATGCATTTCGCCTGGCATGCTAGCATTTCTTAATAATGATAATAATAATAATAATAATAATAAATGGGGAAGCAAAAAAGAAATGAATAAATTTTTAAGTGCTTCTTTTTTTCCTTCTCTAGCTGTCTTTTCAATTTGAAAATTCTTCATATTTGGCATACTTGAAAAAGAAATACTAAAAAATGCATTGTGTTCTGAATACAAAACACATATTTGGGAGAAAAAAAAAGAGTATATCATATTGAATACAAAACACATGCACAAGCATGGGTACATATATAGTCACTAAACTCGAGTTTATAATAATTGGGCAGGTCAAAGTAATATTTTTTTTTTCCCCATTGTAACAAATGCAACAGCCAGCCATGTAGTTATTGGCTGTTACTGGGTCAAAACATTTGTTTAGCTGCACTGTTTTGTCAAGTCATACAAACTAAACTACTTCTGGCAAAGCTGTTTATGGTGGAGGAAACAACGAAACAATATATAAATACATGAAATAACTGTAGTTCCAAGTTCCGTGATGAGTGAAGTAAATGTCAACGCAAAGAGATAGAGTTAAACCAAAATGTGAGGAGAGAATAACAATGATAGTGGTGGCTGTTGTCATTGGTGAATAGACTCACTTCAAAAATGATTAAGCAAATTTATTGTTAGAGATGTGGCTAACAGGTGCAGAAGTGGCTGTGAGGATGAGAAGTTCGCTTCCCAACTTCATAGTTCTGGGTTGGGTCTCACTACATGACCACTTTCAACAAGTGTTTACTGTAGACTTAGGCTGACCAAAGTTGTGTGAGTGGATTTGGTAGACGGAAACTGAAAGAAGACTGTTTTGCATGTGTATGTGTGTGTGCATCTGTTTTGACATTGTGTAATGGTTGTATAAATGAGCATCATCATCATACAAGTGAGGTTATTTGCTTCCCGTCTTCCATGAAAAACATATCTAACTATAGGGAATTATTACCTTGGTTGGAAACAAGTGAGGTTTGGCAACAGGAAGGGCACCCAACTGTAGAAAATCTGCTTCAACAAACACTGACCCATGCAGGCATGAAAAAGTGGATGTTAGATGACAATAATGAGTGATGATATTTCAATTAAAAATGTATTGCTTTAATCTCTAAGTGATAACCATTTTCAGGACAGGGCCCACAACACAACGGTTTGGTTATAAGATTTGAATTTGAGGAATTTGAAATTGTGAAGTTAGGCATCATAGCCCTTTTATTACTATAATCCTATTGAAATAAATTAATTTGTTTCAGTTAATTTTTAAAACAAAGGATTTAGTAAAATAACTGTCATTATTAAGCTGATGGTTGGAATATAATTAAGATTTAATTTTGATGGAAAATTTTAATTCTCATAATTTTAAAACGGAAGTTTTTATTGTAGAGCCAAAGGCAGTCTCAAGTAGGTTGGTATCAAGAGGTAATCTTTATAAAATCTTAATCCTCTCAGACTCAGATATACTCTGCTAAAATCTAAGGGGTTACAAAGAATTTTTAAGATGCCAATATATTACTGAGAAACAAATCAATCACACCTGAAAAAGGAATCAAAGACCTTTTCAGTAGAGCCTATCACAATTTCACTGGTATAGACAAGGCTTTCAAGGAATATTAAATCAAACCCAGTATACAGCTGGTACTTTTGACTTCCAGAAGAATGAAGGAAAAAGTTGATATCAGGATTATAATCCCAGAATATAAACGGACATTTTCTCTGATGCTCTACAGATTCTGCCAATACTCAATATAAAGGGACATTTTCTATTTATACAGCAAATATGGATATAAGATAATGCTTTCCCACAGCCCCATACTTAGTCTTTTAAGGGAACAGGATGTTGTGACTTGCATACTTTCTTAAAGACACAAGCAACATAAATGATGAAACTCTAACCACGAATCGAAATACAGACGCCATCTGCCTGACCACTACATATCAACATTTTGATATATAGTCAAATTTCAATGAGGCAGGGTCTTTATGGTCAGATGCTTTTCTTGTTGCCAATCCTCTCTCACCAGTTTCCAAGCCAGATTACACTTCCCCTCATCCTTCAATCAGGAAGAGCTCCAATGACTAGACAAATTTTCAAAGATGACAGCAAACAAACGTCAATTGTGTGCTGTCAATGTTTGTTTACAAATTGGCGTGCAATGTCAAGAGAAGGAAACATGAACGCAAAATACACACGATGGGTTTCATTCCCATTCCATCTTACAAACACACTCACAGACTTTGGTTGGCCCAGGGCTATAGGAGGTGACACGTGCAAAGCAAACTGCTTGTGCCGCTTAATGGTTATTAATTACCAACGAAGCAGGGGCAACACTCAAGCAATAACAACTAGATGGTGACTGGCCCCATAGTTTCACCATCGTCTCCACCACACACACTCAAACACAGAATAACAGGTACCAAATGAAATGGACAAGCAATCACAATCTTGACGGTGAAACTGGATAGAAAAGCTAGCGGCAAGAGGCAGGGAAAATGCTTAATAGAGACAAATCTAGGTTAAGGAGTTTCAAGTGCCTGTCTTTTGAAGAATTTCATCCAGCTGAAAGTTCAACCATAGTTCAGATATTTAACATCTCTCACTTAATGAATGTGAAACCAGATATCTATGTAATGCCTCATTATAGCAATATTAAAGTAATTAACTGTATAACTCATACTTCCCACTTAGAGCTAGGATTTAAAAAAAAAAAAAAAAGAGCTTCTGCATAAGACAAGCATGGCTGTGTGATTAAGAAGTTTTCTTTCCAAACACATGGCTTCAGATTCAATTACCACAGTGTGACACCTTGGGCAGGTATCTTCTATTATAGCCACGTGAGTGAATTTGGTAGATGGAAACTGAGTGGAAGCCTATCATTCATATATATATATATATATATATATATATATATATATATATGATGGACTCTCCCATCGTTAGATGAGGGTTCAACAGTTTCTTACCAAACAACCACAGATGATTTGTTTATAATGATCAAATGCTTGTGTGGACATAAGCTCGCTTCCTCCATCAGATAGACATTACCTGTACAGGTGCAACGGGTACCACATGTCAGATGTCGACATCATCGCAGAGCAATGTGAAATGAAGTGCTTTGCTCAAATAAACAATGCAATGCCTGGCCTGCAAATTGAACCCGCGATCTTGCAATCATGAGTGCAACCGATGCTGGTGCATTTACGTCCCCGTAACTTAGCAGTTCAGCAAAAGACACCGATAGAATAAGTACTAGGCTTGCAAAGAATAAGTCCTGGGGTCGATTTGCTCAACTAAAGGCAGTGCTCCAGCATGGCCACAGTCAAATGACTGAAACAAGTAAAAGAGTAAAAGAGCTGTTTAACAATAAAATGTAAAATACTTCCCCACCACCACCACCACCACTTATGTTTTGTCTGTATCATTTCTGTCAATTATTGAATTTGAAGCAATACAAGTAGAATGGAAAATAAACAGAATTGAGTGCCTTAATAGGTTGAGAGAGAAAAAAAAAAGAAAACAAGTTTGAAAAACTGAGCAAAGGGGGAAAAAGAAACAGAAAAGCATTGAAGGAGGGAAAAAGAGAAAGAACCGGAAAACGAAAAGTGCAAAGTCACTGCTTCTATTAACTATAAAAGTAATCTAATGAGGAGATTAAAGAAAAGACAGGTAATAGGTGGGAAGCGGCAGGGGGTATGGTGTCGGTGGTGGTGGTGGTGGTGAGAAATGACCATGACGATGGCAGTGGTAATCGTGGTGGTATTGATATATCACTAGGTAAGGTACAAAACACTAGCAGGTACATGAATCACCAGGAAAGGGAAACAGTAGCAATCTATATCTGCACACACACATGTATTTATACATACATATATACATGTATGTATGTATGTATGTATGTATGTATGTGTGTGTGTGTGTGTGTGTGTGTGTGTGTGTGT
>NC_068988.1:92993586-93009391 GCF_001194135.2 Octopus bimaculoides
GTGTGTGTGTGTGTGTGTGTGTGTGTGGTATTTTAGGAGAGTCATTTTCCTGAGTAAAAAGGGAAAGAAAGAAACCTACTAGTTGACTTTCTTTTTATTATTATTAATTAATTAATTAACTTGTCAAAGTCTTTCGCCCTCACAATTGCTGCCCTTACAAAGATTTGTCAGTGTCTGTATCTTTTCATTTATTTATGTCTGGTATTTATGTGTAATTTTGCTGTGTCTAATGAGTGTTTTTATGTCTGCTATCACATTTCTCACATATATACACATATACTTCAACACATCACAAAATATATACAAATGCCAAGCATAAATAGAAAGAAAACAGTCACAGAAAAATCACTGAAAAGATCACGGATATATTGAAAAAATCATTTAATTAATTAATTAATTAAATGATAATGTTAGCGACAACCAGTGTGTCTCAGTTGTAGGATCAACATCCCATAATACATTAACTGTTTCAACATATGGCTTCGTAAGAAATATTTTTTGAAAAAACACACACATGCAAAATATATCTTGCATGGTATTTGATATGAAACCATATGTTGAAACAAACATTATAATGACAAGGTCATTCTGCCAATATATGTGTGTGTATACACACACACACACATACATATATATCATAATAATATTTATTCTCCGATTTGAAGCGACAATTTTTAAATATAAACAAATGACGGAAGAATGATGCGCTAAGCTTATCATTTCTCTCCATAACTTACAAAGCCTTTCAGGTTTATATATAAAAATTATATATATATATGTATATATATATATATATATATATATATATATATATATATATATATATATATATTAGAAGGTTTGGAGGTGATGTACAGGAATTATATATTAGAAAAAATAATCAAGTACTCAGATATCTGGATGGTTGTACATTTACAGATTTTTATTAATATGTCACATGTTTTTATAAAAAGTTGGTGAAGCATCATCTTCAAATGGTGGGCTTCATAGTGGCAATGACAAGTAACTGACACCTTTGTGAATAGGCTATGCTTGAGAAGACCCATCCAGCCAAGTGAAACCACAGTCATGTAACAAGCACCCGTACTGGTGGCATGTAAGAAGCAACCTTTGAACATGGGGCCTCACAGAGGCGATGATACATGCCTGAAACCTTTGGCAATATGCCATGCTTGAGAAGACACATTAAGCCAAGTGAAAGCATAGTTGTGGCCAATGCTGGTGTGACATAATTGGCACCCATGCCAGTGGCACATAAAAAGCACCCATTACACTCTTGGAGTGGTTGGCATCAGGAAGAGCATCCAGCCATAGAAACCATGCCAAATCAGACTGGAACCTGGTGCAGCTCTCCAGATTACCAGTTCCGGTCAAACCATTTCACCCATGCCAGCATGGAAAGCAGATGATGACGATGATGATGGTGATGATGAATACTTATTTCCTCACATTATTTTGAATTACTCATGCATCATCTCATAGCGTTGATATTTTAATGATGTGATTGTTTATCTTTAGAATGATATTGTAGGGTTGGCGTGAGTTGCCGAACCTGGCCAGGTTGAACATAAAGCAGGAAATATAACTGGGCCGGATGTGGCCAGTTTAAAAGCTAAAGGATTAAACCACTTAAGAGCTCCAGCTTTTCACTTCTCAATCCTATCAGATAATACCACTTATCAAATGGATTAGAATATTAAGTAGGTGCAGGCATGACTGTGTGGTTAAGACGCACATTTTGTAGTCATAGAGTATCAGGTTTCAGTCCCACTGTGTGGCACCTTCAGCAAATGTTTTCCACAATGGACCCCCAGGCCAACTGCTGCTTTAAGACAATTTGGAAGATGAAAACTGTGCAGAAGCATGTCAAGTGTGGGGAGGGGAATTGTGTGTAATTGAGTGCAAGTGTAATTGAGTGCGTGCGTGTGTAATTGTGCAGCAATTGCGTGTGTAAGGGATTGTGTGGGTGTGTGTGAGATTGCGTGTGTATGTATGTGTGTGTGCATCTGATTGTGCATGTGTGTGTGATTGAGTGTGTGTGTGTGTGTGTGTGTGTGTGTGCACGTGTACGATTGTGCTTATCTCCCACCATCGCTCATTAGTTTGTCCCCATAACTTAGCAGTTTGCCAAAATACACCGACAGAACAAGCAACAGACATAAAAGGAAGCAAAAGTAGTGGGGTTGATTTGTTAAATTAAACTTCTTAAGGCAGTGCTCCAGCATGGCCACAGTCCACTGACTGAAACACGTAAAGGGTATCCATCCATCCATCCATCCATCCATCCATCCATCCATCCATTCGTGTGTTGAAAACTGAAACACGAGAGCTTTTGAAGAAACAAGTCGGCTGAACACTGATTAAATGACAGCTTTATTTAACTTCTGCTGAAGCCAAACTCTTGAAGGAATCTTGCTTACCATGATGAATGACAACACCAAGAAGCCACGGTTGGCAATCATTTCTTAGTAAGAGGTGCAGACATGGCTGTGTGGTAAGAAGTTTGCTTCCAAACCATATGATTCTGGGTTCAGTCCCACTGCATCGTACTTTGGGCAAGAGTCTTCTACTATAGCATCGGGACAACCAAAGGCTTATGAGTGAATTTGGTTGACAGAAAATGAAAGAAGTCCATCGTGTGTGTGTTCCTCACCACCAACTGACAACCAGTGTTGGTGTGTTTACATCCCTGTAACTTAACAGTTTGGCAAAAGAGACCAATAGAAAGTACCAGGCTTAAAAAAAAATGTACTGGGGTCAATTCATTCAACTAAAAACTCAAGGTGGTGCCCCAGCATGGCCACAGTCTAATGGCTGAAACAAGTAAACGATGAAAGATAAAACATTCGAAAAAGGTCCTTCGTCACCCTAAATGATGGATACATTCCAAAAAATAAAGTGACCCACTTAAACCCTTTTGATACCAACCCGGCTGAAACCACCTCTGGCTCTGTAGTACAAATGTCTTGTCATAAGTTTTGAATTAAAATCTTCCACCTAACCTTAGTCACAATTTATGTTCCTAACACTAGCTTAATGATAACTAATTTATTTTACTAAATTCTTTGTTATATTTCAAATTAATTGAAAGAAACACAAAACATCTCAAAATAAATACAGTAAGGAAAGGGTTTTAGTTAAACAGCTCAACCACAGGACATATTTTTACCAACTGCTAGGCTGTAGGGAACATAAACAAACCAACACCAATTGTCAAGTGAGGGAAGGGGAAAACACAGATGTAGTGCTCCAGCATGACCAAAGGCAAATAACTTTAATTAAATAAGAAACAATGCAAAACAGACACCACAGCAAACGCTAAACCACTTAGGACTTCCAGCTTTTCTTTCACTTCACAAATTCTATCAGATATTAACACTTATCAAATAGATTAAACCATTAAGTACTGATTAAATAATTAAAGTATATTGTTATATACGACAGTACATATATGCATGTGTGTGTGTGTGTGTGTGTGTGTGTGTGTGTGTGTGTGTGTGTGTGTGTGTGTGTGTGTGTGTGTGTGTGTGTGTGTGTGTGTGTGTAAGAGGCAGAGGAGTGAGAGAACCTATTCAAACAACAACTTTACTGCCAGGACAAATTATTTATCGACAATATTATCTTAAACACTTTCCCCAGTAATTGTCTGCTAAAAATGTATTTTATCAACAAATATCCTTGCCCTTTGGGTGTGAAACAGCAGTCAGTGTTACATTTTTCTCTCACCAATTAATGCCTGCTAACCCCTGAGGGACTATATTTTCAACGACACACATTGCCATCATCCATTTGTGCTTATTGCATGGATCACTCTATCCGGCCTCTTCAGTTCGCCATTACACATGGTAGGTCTTCTTAGACTTTTCTTGGCGTCTTCGCACAGCTGCTTTATGTAAGTTTGAAGTGGTCTACCAACGTTTGTGTATAGTTTGTAAACGTCAGTAGACCGTACACACTGTAAGAGGTTTCAATTAATTTCTTAAGCAAAGAGGGGTTAGCAATAGATGGGCCTCAGCCCTTTTCACAAATCAAAAGAAATTTTTTTGTTTGTGAGCCCACAAATGGAAGGTGGCCCAGTGTATTGTTGTGGTGCATGCACCAAATTTTAACCATCTCATTTCTTTCCTAGACATAACAGCATCAACATGGCAACTTATCTCACCAATTCAGAGATTGTAAGCTTCTTCAAAGTAACCAGTTCTTTCGTGTTAAGGGACAGGAAAGAATAGGAAACCTGTGGCATGAGCAAGTTGACCATAGCAAAGCCAAGGGAAAGAAATGTTCTCAGTGATCAGCCATCAGCAAGATGGCTAATTCTGTCCAGCAACTCCCAAGACCTGAGAAAATCTGTGTTCATATAACTCTCAGCATCATATGGCCTTGAAGCTCTCTTGATTTGAATCTTTTATAATATTTCATCTTGGCCATCATTAAGAGGTTGACCAGCCAGTGACCCTGTACAACCAAAGGACACATTGAGGGAGGAAGGGCTACCCTTGTCTGCATTTTGGTCACAGAACGAGACAACTGGGTGCAGCTCTTTGGAAGCAGATGATCTGGCATGGTTGACTGGACATTCAACCTGTTTGGATGACAACAGTTTTTGATGCTGGAGGTAAAACACACACGTGTGCATGCACTGAAGTACACAAGTACAGATAGAGACATTACAATTTATTAAGTGAAGACAATCGACAGACACTTTTCTCTTTCCGCATACGCAAAAACAGAAAGATGCTAGCACACATAAATGGAGAAAAGGGGGAAGAGGGAAAGAGAGGGGAGGAGGAAGAGAATGAGAGAAACATTAAAACGTCTGATGTCAAATAAGTCAGCATCGAATCAACAATGCCAAAATGTCTCCACACCCCACTGTGCAACATGGGTTAAGGTGGCGTTAAGGTCAGGTTTGGTAAGTGGCCTACTTCTTTGCTGTATCTAGTTGAATGTGTGTGTGTGTGTGTGTGTGTGCCATTTTTCTGGGAGTGTGTTGCTGTTTTAGCTTGCTTAGTGTTTGTTTATTTTCTTGGTTGCCCAATGCGCCCTCTAGGCTCTGTTAACGCCTATGTCTAGGTGAATGTATAAGCATGCGTGTATATATACGAATATATGCATACACGTGTATTTTACACACAAACATTAAGTTTATTTGTGTATGCTCATTTACACACACACACACACACACACACACACACACATATTCATTCATATATGCACGCTCACACACACAAACACTTGTATTCAAACACATGTACATTTATACATACAAACACACACACATACATACATACACACCTACTTCTACACAAACAATCCCATCCCATCCCATCACACACACAGGCACGCACGCTCGCACGCACACAGTGTTTGTTTTTAAGTAAATAGAATAAGAAATCGGATACTGAGTTAGAATAATAGTAAGTTGCTGACTCATTGCAAACACACTCTGGAATGATGTCAGATTATTTTATTGAAGGTAGAACAAAGAGCAAGCAATACTTACATGCACAAACAACACAGTACACTAGGTCACTAAAAATCCCATCTGATACCACACTAAAATTATTAATTATGTCACAGTACAGAACACTACATAGTACAATATTAGGTCACTTAGCAATCACCTAATAGTGTCCTAAAACACTAATTACATACCATATCTTGTAACACTATTATACATCAGCAATCTACAGAACCTTGTATTTGGGTGTTTTTTTAATGATTTTGTGCCAAACAAAGTTTTAGGCCACTATAAGAGATTATCAAGAAGGAAAAAAAGGGGCCTATAAATTAAGATGGGCTGAACATCAAGGTGATAGCAGTGAGCTCCAAAGAGCAGCAGTTCAAGGGAAGTTATTAGAATAAAAGGACTTAAGACCAACAGGAAGTTCAACAGGAAAGCAAAGGACCCTGGGAAGAGAAGTGGATGACACATTGAAACCCTTAGCATTCAGATTACTCTCTCAAAAGCAATGCTTATTTATTCACATTGTATTATCTTGCAGCTATGAAATATCAGAGATTGTATATTTTTAGAATGAAATTTTAGGGAAGGTGTGAGAGGCTGGATCTGGCCAGTTTCAACATAAAACAAATAGAATTTCTTTTTTAATTTTTTTTTTTTTTCCAGATATGACCAGTTTAAATTCTGAAGGGTTAAAAGGTCTTGAAAGGGGCTACTAGATCATAGCTATGACTATGGAAATACTTTTAGAAAAATACAATGAAGATACATTTTAACGATGAGTCTTAGTAGCACCAATATTTCATGTATAGTTAGGACAATACTAATTAACTGCATGGCAACTTCAACAGTGCTGGTGGCACAAAAAAAAGCATCTAATCCATACTGTAAAGTGGTGGGTGTTAGGAAGGGCATCCAGCTATAGAAACCATACAAAAATAGACATTGGAGCACAATGCAGTCCTTGGACACATCAGATCCTGTCAAACAAGGATGGAGGGCAGACATTAAATGGTGATGAGGCTTTCAAGTCTCCAGCTATCAAATTCACTCACAAAGAATTGGTAAGCCCAGAATTATAGAAGACGCTTACACAATGGAATTGAACCCAAAACCAGGTGGTTACAATCAATTAGGGAAAATAAATGAAATATTTGCCTTTAATGAAAAGCATCACAGCAACGAAGGAGAACCACTTTATATATATGAAAACAAAAAAAAAATCAACCCCAAACTTTCAGTCTTTGAGTTAAAACCAACTTTCCCAGATTAAAAAAAAAAGCAAGGTGCACAGTAAACGAAATACAATATATGACCCCTACTTTGATAGGCTGCCCCTTTGACCTTTCTCAAAACAAACACTGAATGGTAGTATGGTAGTAAACCAGCCTAAAACATCCTGCCTGTCTACAACAAAGCTATAATTCTATTCAAGGGAATTACTTTTAATCAATAAATGAAAAAGGCAAGTTAATTTGAGAAGATATGGAGAAATGTACATTGGAGTGGAACAGCAGGAGATGCAAGGGAGTTGAGAAATTCTCACATGTTTGAGAAAACTGTCCAGACAGGATGTGGCAGAGTGAAAGGGGTGAAGAGAGCAGAGGAGAAGGATGAGGGATAGAGGAAGAGAGGGAAAGAAAGAAAAGTTAATGCTTTAGGATCAATGGTGTGTTTTGTTGAAGGAGAAGCAGAAACAGAACAGAGCATGGCATAATTTTGATGTCTGTTCTGTACCAGAGCGAACCAGGGTCCAAGCAGCAACCACAATAACAAAAGGGAAAATGCAAATGTTTGAATTGCTCCAGTCAAAGTGATTAGAGCGAACTCAACAACTTACATGTTGTAATTTGATGTTGTAATTAGATGTCCCACCCATGCCAGCATGGAAGGTGGACATTGCCGCTGGACTGGCTCCTGTGCAGGTGGCACGTAAAAAACACCATTTCGAGTGTGGCCGTTGCCAGTACCGCCTGACTGGCCTTCGTGCCGGTGGCACGTAAAATCACCCACTACACTCTCGGAGTGGTTGGCGTTAGGAAAGGCATCCAGCTGTAGAAACTCTGCCAAATCAGATTGGAGCCTGGTGCAGCCTTCTGGCTAGCCAGTCCTCAGTCAAATCATCCAACCCATGCTAGCATGGAAGGCGAATGTTAAACGATGATGATGATGATGATGGTTGTATTTTGACCTTAAGATTAGCTAAATTTTTGAATAGAATTGATTTTCAATCAATTTATTTTGAATCGATTTGATTTTTTATTTTATTTTCTATTTGAAAATATGGTTATGAAACACATGTAGTCATTTTATTATTTTAATATTTATTACATTGTACTTCTTTGATTTTTATTATAGGTCTTTTTAGTGTATTTAGTTATTAAATTTTTCTATATGTGACTGGATTTTCATGGATGACTTCAATAATTGTGGGTTTTTTTCTCTAAATTATATATTTATATATTATATATTGTGAAATTTAATTTAATTTTAACAAATTAAATTGAATTTTTCCCTGTAGATTTGGATTTTTATCCCTAATATTATTATATATATATATATATATATATATAATATTTATTTATATATATATATTTATTTATATATATATTATAGATATATATTATATATATATATATATATATTAACCCATGCTTACATGGAAGGCGGACGTTAAATGATGATATATATATATATATATATATATATATATATATATTATATACATATATCTTTTATATATATATATATATATAATTTCAAAAAGCCTCAAAATTCATGATTATTCAAAAGTTAATTGTAACACAAGCACAGTGTTTCATTAGGAATGCAGTTACATATAAACATATGAAATATTTTGCTCAGGAAGTGGATGCAACAAAAATGAAGAGAATATGAATGCATAATGCGAAACTAACAAAGCTGATATTAATTCACTCCTGTAACATGAACTACAGGGCCAAAACCACAGAATTCAGCTGTTTATCATATTCTCCCTGCCAAAGTAGGGGAGGGAAAAGACAACAGGGCTACATCCACCACTGCTCGCTCATACTGTTCAGAATAGGGGCTTTCTATCCTGCTCTTTCTTGTACATTCTCTTAAACACCCCCACCAAACACACAAAGTCCTACTTTTGTCAATTAAGCTTCTGGAGAGGAAGGAGGCTTATTATTTACACACCAAAGTAAACAGAACCATTTTTACAGAATAAAGAGGTTTATTATTGAAGGTAGTCTCAGAGACCATTGACAGTAAGGGTGGCAACATGGGGAAAGGTGGAAGGTGGGGGGAGTGGACCTACATACATATCTGTACTGAAATACAATGTCAGGTCTCAGATATTTTGATCAAATTTCAGCTTAAAGAAAAAAAAGATCAAAAACACACTTCTCAAAATATCACCTGGAATTGTATTTTAGCAGCAAGCAAGTCCTGATGAACTCAACTGTTCACCAAAGGTATTCAAGCTGTGACTTTACAACCAATCTCGTTTGCAGATACAGAAAACCTTGGATAAACACTACCCATTGTGCCCTTTTACTTTTCTTTGTAACCCTTTGAATGCGGAAAGCAGATATACTTGCTCAAAATTTTTTACCGTTAACTGCAGAAAGTGGTTTTGCCATACCTACCCCCCACCCAGCTTTGGAGTTAAAAAAAAACCTCTCTCTATGCTGCAAGAAGCAGAAATCCCTTCAGTGACATGTTTTATGAAAAACAATTTTTAAGATTTACTTAACTGTTTCACACAATTCACCAAATATCTTTTTACAGAGCAAGAAACTGTATTGACAGGAGATACTGAAAAGTATCGCAGAAGCAGAAAATACCAATTCCATTTTTGATGGAGATAATTAACATTATTACAGGAATGGCCAGGAAATTCAATTATGCAATCAAAGGGTTAAAACAGTTGTGTACAATTTGAGGGGTATTTAGCACCTATTTCTAGTAGATCAAACAAACATTCAGATCAGTGGTTCTCAACCTTTTTAGTATCTGGGCCAGATCTAAACCCTGGATTCTTTTTAGGGAGCCGCAACAAAAAAGAGTAAAATAAATCGATCAAAGAAAAATTTATATTTATAGAGGGAAGACCATCAGTGGTTGCCAGAAGGATGCTTGAGGGCCACATGCAGCTCTGGAAGCTGGAGTTGAGAATTGCTAATGTAGAGGCTCCCATTTCTGCTCCCATCACCAGCAGCTGAAGAATCACAAGTCCAAGAAGAGAATTGATTTTTCATTTTAGACATGTCACATACTAAGAGTCATAAAAACCATTTTAAGACTGACAAGATTTGAAATATAAAAATGCAGATCACCAAAAGATTACTTTAACTTTCACACATATCCTATCAAAACCTATTTTATCTACTCGAAAGGTAATTTATTTGTCTGATATCTTCTTTGTCAGTCAGAATAGATCACCATTGTAACCATTACCGACATTGCTACTAGCTATTAATGATTTCATATTATCTCTAATTGCTTTTATTTTTCTTTCCTTCTTTTCTCTTTTCTTACAAGAGCTTAACTATTAGAGCCTTATGGTTATGGCTGTCTTGTCTCATTCTTCCTCTCTTCTCTTTCTCTCATACACACACACACACACACACACACACACTCACCAATGTTTCCTTCTTCATAGGCTCAATAATTCTCTTTTACACACAGAAATTTAAAAGAATCTTCTGTCGGACATGGCAATGGATAGTTTAGTTGTAGATCAATGCAACTCCAGACATGAGATTACGGTAGTAAGTGGTTGAGTATTTCAGAGACATTTGCGTGCAGGCATGGCTTTGTGGCTAAGAGATTTGCTTCCCAACCACACGGTTTCAGGTTCAGTTTCACTGTGTGGTACCTTGGGTGAGTGTCTTCTACTATAGCCCAAGGTCAACCAATGCCTTGTGAGTGGATATTTCCACACAAAAAGCATTTGCACCTGCACTGGTGCCACTTAAAAAGCATCCGCACTGGTGCCCCATAAATAGGTACTTTCACTGGTGGCACATAAAAAGCACCCATGCCAGTGCCATGTAGAGAGCAACAAGTACACTCTGTAAAGTGGTTAGCTTTAGGAAGAACATCCAACCATAGAAGCCATGCTTAAACAGACAATGGGAGCCTGGTGCTGCGCTCCAGCTGGCCAGCTCCTATCAAACTCTCCAACCCATACCAGCGTGGAAACCAGAAGTAAAATGATGATGAAACTGAAAGAAGCCTCTGCCCACCTCATCCCTAATATCTATCTTTTCACAGGTTCTATTGATCATTCTCTCCCTCTTTTATAAGATATGAGTAAACATGCAACTTTAACACAAGAGCCTACTCTGTTCACTCCCTTCTCTTATACTGTATCATCATCATCATCATCATCGTTTAACGTCCGCTTTCCATGCTGGCATGGGTTGGACGATTTGACTGAGGACTGGTGAAACCGGATGGCAACATCAGGCTCCAATCTAATTTGGCAGAGTTTCTACAGCTGGATGCCCTTCCTAACGCCAACCATTCAGAGAGTGTAGTGGGTGCTTTTACGTGTCACCCGCACGAAAGCCAGTCAGGCGGTACTGGCAACGGCCACGCTCGAAATGGTGTCTTTTACGTGCCACCCGCACAAGAGCCAGTCCAGGGGCACTGGCAACGATCTCACTTGGCTTGCCGGGTCTTCTCATGCACAGCACATTTCCAAAGGTCTCAGTAAGTAGTCATCGTCTCGGTGAGGCCCAATGTTCGAAGGTCTTGCCTCACTACCTCAGCCCAGGTCTTCCTGGGCCTACCTCTTCCACGGGTTCCCTCAACTGTTAGGGTGTGGCACTTTTTCATGCACACCACAACTGATGCTTCTAATGTTCAGCTTTTCTCTCAAGATACTTACACTCTGACGGGTATGCACACTGTATCTCCTCCTCAATTCCATGCATAAAACTGACAATACCTCCCTTGAAATTTGTAGTTTTGTGAGCTGCATGGTAACCTCAATAGTGTTGGTGGCATGAAAAAAAGGTACCCATGGCACACTGTAAAGTGGTTGGCATTAGGAAGGGCATCAAGCCGTAAGAACCATGCCAAGGACAATATTGCAGCATGATGGAGTCCCTTGACTAATTGGGTCCTGTCAAGGCACGCAGCCCATACCAGCATGGAACATGGACGTTAAATGATGATGACGGTGATGATGATGATGGTGTGTGTGTGTGTGTGTGTGTGTGTGTGTGTGTTACCTTGTTTTGGCATTTCAAGATATAATTGTAAAACAAGTGTCACAGTCATACAAGCAGCCTCAGCCATTCCTAATATTCTGAGAGAACATGTTTTGTTGTAAGGCAATATTACCTTGCTTGGAAATGGATGGGGTTGGTGACAGGAAGGGCACCTGGCCATAGAAAACCAGCAGCAAGTACATAATTCACATTATTTACATTTAACAGATACTTTTTCCTCATCTCGTTTGTTGCTAACACAACGTTTCGGCTGATATACCCTCCAGCCTTCATCATGTGTCTTGGGGGAAATTTTGAACCTGGGTTCTCATTCCTAAGGAATTTTTCAATGTTGTTGTTATTATTATTATCATTATTATTATTATTCAAGTCACTGCCTGGAATTGAACTCGGAATCTTGGGGTTAGTAGCCCGTGCTCTTAACCACTACGCCATATGCAGCAAGTAAACTCAATCCAACCCATGCAAGCATGGAAAAGAGGACATTAAATTATTATGATTGTTTTATACATGTATGCATGCATGCTTGTTCATGTCTCCTCGTTTTGATATTGTGTGATAGTTGTAAAATGATTGTGACAGTCACACAAGCATTTCATTTCCAATATCGTTCACTTGCAATATTGAACAAAAGCATCTGGCCATAGGGAAACTATTACCCCCAGGTGAGGGTTGGTGACAGGATGAGCATCAAACCTTAGAAAATCTACCTCTATAAACTATGCAAGCATAGAAAAGTGGACATCAAAATAACAATGACTGCATGTGTGTGTGTGTGTGTGTAGACAGACATTATACAAAACATATATGCAGACAGATAAATAGACAGAGATATACAAAGGCAGAGAGGTAGAAGATAGATAAATTGACAGTTAATATAAGCAGATAAATAAAGTGAGCGAAAGCTAATATTAATGTGTTTGCGTCATTCACAAATAACAGATTTAACAAAGAATGTTATGTATGACAGGTTTATGTCTTCCTGTCACACACACACACAAGCCTGTAATCCTTTTCATATCAACCCATCCAAGACAAGCCATACTTCATATACAAATGAAAATCTCAATCAAAATCTCATGAACAACAACAGTCTGAGATTCCAGTTGATCAACACCAGATACCAACTTACATACAAAATGCTCACTAACACCGACTGCACAAGAAAACTGCAACATACAGACAATCTGGTTTCATTATAAATTCAGTCATGAAAGGAAAGATGCCTCTACCCATGATAATTGGTTAACTCTTAGTAATTACAACAATGTCACTGTGACCAACACAAAATAACAACCTAAAAAAATGAATTCAAATGAAAACCATACATACACACATGCATGTAAATATGTATACTGCTGTCGCAGAAAATGTGTGGATGTGCGCACAGGTATGCGTGATGCTATCACAGTCCATGAAACAAGCATTTTATTCATTTCCTTGATCTGCACTGCCTTAGTTAACACTTACCCACACCTACACATCATTCAACAATATATGAATGACATGTTTACCTAGGTTCCCACCTTCATTCATAATTAACAGACAATACATCATAAAATAAAGATATATATATATATATATATCATCATCATCACTATCATTGTTTAACGTCCATTTCTGATGCTGGCAAGGGTTGGACGGCTTGATAAGAGCTGCACCAGGTCCCAGTCTAATTTGGCATGATTTCTACATCTCGATGCCCTTCCTAATGCCAATCACTTTCCAGAGTGTATTGGGTTCTTTTACATGACATTGAATGTGTGCTTTTACTTGACACCAACACACAACTCTTGCTGACAAATCCTCTTCACTAGGAGTAGCAACCTTAACATTTTTGCTGTGGAGTATGGGTCTTTGAGTACAGCAAGGTGCCAGGTATCTCAGCCCTTTGTCATCTTGTCTGAAAGGTTCAGTGTCCTGAGGTTGCCCTGAGGTACTTCATCTCATGTCTTCCTGAGTGTCCCTTTAACACGTGTTCCATCTACTTTGAAAAATTGGCACTTCATTATTGAGTTGTCAAGCATATATATATATATATGGGGTCTTGTGAATTACTTGGTGTCGTCACAGGTGCCGGTGAAACATAAAAAGCATGTGGGACATATTCTAAGGTAATTAAGGGCAGGAAGAGGATCTAGCAATAGAAACCATCCCAGAGCAGACAGTAGAGCTTGGTGCAGTTCTCTGGTACTCCAGCTTCTGTTGTAATGTCCAACCCATGCTTGCCACCATGAAAAGCTATCATTAAATAGTGGTGATATATATATATATATATGTATATATATATATATATACACACACATATATATATATATATCACACAAGCACATATACACGTGTCTGTGTGATGTCATTGTTTATCTCCAGATCAACCCTGCTCAAACTGACCAATGACCAAGGATATTTCAGATGAAATCATCCCTACTCATACCCTTGTACAACCCCTAAAAACAACTGCTAGTGACAGATAAACATCTCATTAATAGTTTAGCACAAACAACCACAGATTTTGTGATTCAAGCAAAATTTCAACAAGGTTAAAATGCTAGACTTGTTCCCATGGTGAGAAATTCAAACCATACTTTGAGCAAGACACAGTTTTGCTCACTTGCAGCTACTTCTTCCCAACATAATTGAATGCTTAACACTAGGTGGTCGTCTAACTATAAACCTCTTAGTTAAACTATACGAAAATATATATATTCACACACAAACAAAATCAGCTTCTGTTCTTGTTTGTAAAGGAAGAGGGGGGAAATGGATACAAAAGAGTGGCCCACAACAATTTCTTGAATTATTTAAACTGATTCTTTCTTCCCTAACTAACTGAACAACAACAACCAAGCAGTTTGGATTATTTATTTATTTCCACTATTAAGTAGACTGTGGCAATTGTAAATGTGTATACTTTCTGTGAGTTTGTGTCACCAGTTTGGCTAGCAACACAAACAAAAGTTGCAGGTTATCACAGCAGATCTACTGACTACCAACCCAAATGTGGTCTTCACAAATAGAAAATGGAGGACAAGCTTCTCCTCTGTCCAGTACAACAATCAACATTTGTTATGTTAGCTCAATAACAGGAGCTGATTTCAATTTACAAAAGAAACACTAAATTTAAGTTGGTTTTTTTTTCTATAGTTACAGCTCAGAGCTGCGGCCATGCTGTTGCACCGCCGTTTTGCTACACTGTTATTACTGAGAGCCTCCTCCAATATGTGGCACTTGGTGAAGAATGGAGTTTGATGTAGCTACCCTCATTTGCACCTCTCGCCATGAGGTAGGTTCATCTGGGACTTTCAACAGGAAGAGGTCCAGCTTTGATTTTAAAATGCCTACATCTACTTTGTGCAGGTTCCTCAGGCTCTTTGGGAGAATATTAAAAAGCTGTGGGCTTCTGAAACTCAAACTGTTGCAAAATACTTGCTTAACCTTACAGCCATATCCAGCCTAAATATTCCACCTGTTTTATGTTCACAATTGGCCAGATCCATACTCTCACACTTCCTTTACAATGTCATTCCCAGAATAAGCTGAATGCTAAGGGGTTTAACCGTTTAGCATTTAAACCAGCTATATCATACCCAAAATATTCTATCTGTTTTTCTGTTAGTATGGGGGGGGGGGAGCATAAAACTTGGTGGTGTTGCATCCGTTTTTATATTCTCAGTTCAACAGAAAAAGAAAAACAAAGAAATAAAAGCTGGGTAATAATGAAGCGAAATATAATTT
The DNA here is from genome assembly GCF_001194135.2 of Octopus bimaculoides. Classification (NCBI taxonomy): domain Eukaryota; kingdom Metazoa; phylum Mollusca; class Cephalopoda; order Octopoda; family Octopodidae; genus Octopus; species Octopus bimaculoides. The sequence goes on from NC_068988.1 coordinate 93,009,016, forward strand.
AATGAGACTGCAATTATTTTTTTATTTTTTTATTTGCTTCTCTGAATTCCCAAACTATTAATATTAACATGTATACAGTTTAAAATCTGAAATCTACACCCACGCTGACAGAGACAAGTAAACAGACAATAAAATTTGCTGTCTACATTGACTTCTTTTCTTCTTTTTTATATATAATGTCTACATTAATAATCATTTTATATAGCGATATATACATATATACACACATGTATATATATATATACATATATATACACATGTATATATATATATACATATATATACACATGTATATATATATATACATATATATACACATGTATATATATATATACATATATATACACATGTATATATATATATATACATATATATA
>NC_068988.1:93013178-93020785 GCF_001194135.2 Octopus bimaculoides
ATATATATACACATGTATATATATATATATACATATATATATATATATATAAAAATACAAGTACACACTTCAGTGAATATGTTTTGCATGCCTTGTTTTGTATTGTCATATAAGAAATAAAGAAACTGCTTTTTTTTTCACAGGAGGAGGTACACACCTGTGTTCTTAAGATATGTGTTATTGTTTGGGTTGTTTCTAATTTATTGTGATGCTAAATATTTGCTGCGAGTCATGACCAGTTTCCTCATTGCCTTTCAGTGTTGAGTAAGTTGCATAATAATAATAAAACCTATTGTCATTACTTTTATTATTATTATTATTATTATTGTTATTGAAGGCAGTTGGCTAGCAGAATAGTTAGCATGTAGGACAGAATACTCAGTGGTTTATCATCCATCTTTAGGTTCCATGTTCAAGTTCCACAAAGGTCACCTTTGCCTTTTGTCATTTCTGGGTCAATAAAATACATACCAGTCAAGTATGCTGAGGTCAATGTAACTGGCTTCCCCCTCCCCTCAAAACCTATTGGCTCCCAAAGGTAGTAGAATCATTAGCATGCCAGGCAAAAAATGCTTAGCAGCATTGTGCCTAGCTTTAGATTCTGAGTTCAAATTCCGCCAAGGTCGATATTACCTTTCATCCTTTCAGGGTTGATGAAATTAGTACCTGCTGAGCATTGGGGTCAGTGTTATTGACTAGGCTACTCGCCCAAATTTCAGGCTTTGTGCCTAAAGCAGAAAGGATTATTATTATTATTATTATTATTATTGGGGGCAATGACCTAGACCTTTGGCATTATGTCATGCTTGAGAAGACCTGTCAAGCGAAACAAAATTGCAGTCATGGTAGATACCGGTATTGCGCAAATGGCACCTGTGCCGCTGGCACATAAAAGCACCAATTACATTCTCGGAGTAGTTGGTGTTAGGAAGGGCATCCAGCCGTAGAAAACCATGCCAAATCAGACTGGAGTCTGGTACAGCCTTCCAGCTTACCAGCCCTGGTCAAACCATCCAACCCATGCCAGCATAGACAACAGACGTTAAATGATGATGATTATTGTTGTTATTAATACTAATAGTTACATTTAGCAACTTGAGGGGGTAGGGTGACAGGAACAGTCATACAATAGGACTAAGTTGGGCTTCAATATTAACTCAAACTTTTTACATTTGAAATTTGAATTCTATCACAACCATTTCATATTTACATCAGCTTTTTCTAGGCTTGCGTTGGTTACACAAGACATGTTAAGGCAGCCTTCTACTACTGAATGCTCTTCTTGTCACCAACCTTTACTTGTTTCCAAATAAGGAATGTATTTCAGCAATCTTATGCATAACAAACTATGCAAAGTGCAAATATAAATGTTTACACATTGATGCCCAAAGTGTCAGTCAGTTATGCTTCAAGCACATACATAATGCATATATAGACACACACACGCATGCATGTGAGTGTCGTCTTGATATCATTTACATACTTAAAGCATAAAAAACTAACAGTTTAATCACCAACGTGTTAATGTAAACACCTGCCATGTGTACATCATCATCATCATCATCGTTTAACATCTGCTTTCCATGCTAGCATGGGTTGGACGATTTGACTGAGGACTGGTGAACCAGATGGCTACACCAGGCTCCAATCTGATCTGGCAGAGTTTCTACAGCTGGATGCCCTTCCTAACGCCAACCACTCCGAGAGTGTAGTGGGTGCTTTTACGTGCCACCAGCACGAAGGCCAGTCAGGAGGTACTGGCAACGGCAACGCTCGAAATGGTGTATTTTACGTGCCACCTGCACGGGAGCCAGTCCAGCGGTACTGGCAATGAACTCGCTCGAATGTCTTTTCACGTGCCACTGGCACAAGTGCCAGGAAGGCGACGTTGGTAACACAAACAAAAATATTAAATCAAGAATACCCTCCAGTGCCACCAGTGATTGTGGTACTGTAGCAGTAGAGCAGCACCAGCGACAGTTGAAGAAATGCTAAAACTTTCAGGATAGTCACCAAGATAACCACTAATCTAGTTTAGTTAACTATTTAGCCATAGGTCAGCTCTGATTGAGAAGATCAATGATCAAAGCCAATCTGACAATGATTACATTAGCTAATGTTTTCCATAAACAGTCAATTAGCAAAGCTTTGGTTATTGTTATTAAGCCCTAAGTCAGCCCTGATTGAATAGGCCTTTGATCAAGTATCATCCAATTTTGACCATCTAGTCTTATTTTCAGGACTTTGCCCTCAATGAATCCTTCCTTTTTTAAAATGAACTGTATGTGTGTGTGTGTGTGTGTGTGTGTGTGTAATTTGGCTGCTATTTTTAAGCAGGTCAAGCAACCACATATAAATTCCCTCGGTGGCTCATAGCTTATTAGCTTATCTGCCATGACGAGTGTAGCAGCAACACCATCAATTATTAACATTATAAAAGCAGATTAACTAGACAGAAGTTAGAGGGTCCCAGATTAACAGGTGAAGCAGTAATAAAGGCTGTAGAAAGATCCACTGCAAAGCTTCAAATGCAGAATGTTAAAATTCTGAAGTCCCAAGTTTATATTCTCTTTTACTTGTTTCAGTCATTTGACTGTGGCCATGCAGGAGCACTCCACGTAAAAGCACCCTGTATACTCTGTAAAGTGGTTGGCATTAGGAAGGGCATCCAGTCTTAGAAACCATGCCAAATCAGACTGGAGTCTGGTGCAGCTTTCCATCTTACCAACTCTGGTCAAACCATCTAATTCATGCCAGCATGGACAAATGAGGATGATGACAGTGATCAATTACTTGACAAAGCATGGACAAACCAATTTTCTTTAACACCAAATCAATGTTTATCAAGAAGACAGACCTATGATCAAAAGGTAGTCAAGACATGACCATCCCATCAGCTTGTCAGAAATAACATAACCCAGAGTATATAATTCAAAATGCTCATTTTTATGAAGGTTGAGTATAATTTGAAGGAAATTTAGGCTGCTATTTCTAGCAGGTCAAATAACTGTATAGAGCAGGTATAGGCAAACTTTTTCAACCAATAGGCTATATGAGATACTGTTCATCAGGAATTGAGTCATAATGGAAGTAAGCAGGGCTATAGGTTGTCTGCAAGTGATATACAAAGTTCCTTGTGAACACAAGACTAAGCAAGCATATTGAAGATGCATGGTCAGACAGAGTTTATTGAGACAGATTTTCTATGGCCAAATGCCCTTCGTATCATCTACACTTACCCATTTCCAAGCAAGGTGATATTTCCTCATGGCTAGACATAATTTTCATAGAGTATTGGAAATGGGCGACATTCATTTACGACAATCATGCACTGCTAAAACAAACAGACAAATATATACACACATATACAACAAGCAGCCCTGCTTTCAATTTTTGTCTGAAAATTCATTCACGAAGCTTTTGTAGAAGGCTCTTGCCCATAGCGCCCTGCAATAGCACTAAACCTAGAACCATCTGGTTGGGAAGCAAACTTCTTGACCACACAATCATGCCAGACTTTCCATACTGGCATGGGTTGGTCAGTTTGAGAGGAGCTGGCAAGCCAGAGAACTGTACCAAGCTCCAGTTACCAATTTTGGCATAGTTTCTACAGTTAGATGCCCTTTCTAATGCCAACCACTTTACAGAATGTATTGGGTGCTTTATACATGACACCAGCACACGCAGTAATATGTGTGGACAAGAAAAAAACTTAGACCAAAGTAGTTAACAAAAGTAGCTATAAACAGAAGGCTAAGAGGGAGATATTGAAAGGCCTGACTACAAGGTCATCGGTTCAAACTTATCCTCAAAAGCTTATGCAATTTGCATAACAACCAAACATGGGTACTGCCTTAATTCCCAGTTGGCATAGCTTAGCATTTTGGAATAGAATTTGACTGTGATAAAAAAAATTAAAAAATATGCTTTTTCTGACAACTCCTATGTATATTTCCAAACCTTACTCAACTGGTAATAATATATATTGAAACCCTGGCAGAGAATACTTTTTAAACAGGACTCCAGCTTGTTCAGACATTAGAAAAATCAAGGAAGTTTTCATGTAGCACAAATTAAATATAAATTATTTTGCGTCAATACGGGGGTGGTTTGCTTTCGAGGAAGAACACCAGATAATGGCATGGGTAATAACATGTACCAACGGAGTTCTTGCTATAAAATCAATGCAAAAATCTGGGAACAATATGTCCGCATTACATCATTTCATCTTTGCAAACTAATGCAATTTTAGATGTTTCAACTTGCACATCTGCAAAGTTTAAAATCAGAAATACATATTGCTGCAGACCACAAACAAACAAGAAATATTAGCTTTTTATAAATATATATCTCATTTAGATTTCCTGCGCGTAGATGCTGGGATGCGAGCGTAGAGTTAATCACGAAGGGAAATGAGGAAAATCGCGACGAAACGTATAGGAAATATGATAAAATTAGTCAAGATTACAAGAGGAAATGCTGATGTGAATGTAAGTGTGTGTACGTAAGCATACGTAAAGAGAAAGGAAAGAGCGCGTAGCTAACAGCTGACTGATTACTACTAAAGTATGAAAATGATGAGGAGTGCTCAACTCAACAAGTTGTGACAGCTTGATCACAGACACAAATTATTTTATTTTTTTTTAACACGAAAGCCAATACTAAAAATCTGTATTGTGTGAACATATTTTATGAATGTCAATAGCCATCGTGTTATGTACGTTTGTGGATATACAACGGTGCGCCGTGTGGGCAACCACAACCGTATAATAGCACTTTAGACTTTACATACACCCTCTCTCTCTCTTCTACACAATACAGTGTGTGTGTGTGAGTGTGTGTGTCAAAGTAGAAATGAGAGTTGCGAATCGTGGCGCAAATAAAAGATTCAAAGAATATTTAGATTTCAAGCTCATGCAACAAAAGAAGTGTAAATGAAGAATGATTTCCCAAGAGTTCAGAGCAATGCAACACGTATCAATAAGGATATAAGACTAAACAGACATTAATTTTAGAGATCGGGTGTTATTTGGCAGCCGAAGACATCCAAGGAGGTGTTTATTGTCTAAAGCTGATCGTTAAAAGGAGAAAACTACATGACATGTAGTTATTATCCATTTTCTGGGTTGCTGAATGATAGTACCCTGCCGAGACAAGTACTGACAAATCACGTCATCTCGTTTCAAAAGAACTGGAATGACATGAAAGGAAAAGACTTAATGAAATCTTTCCAGAAACTTCCAAAAAGGGAATGTCTTTAACATCAAGACTGATAGCAATCACACACGCACGCATTCAAGTTCCTACCTCGTACACAATTTATTATTTTTAACTATAAAACAATTACGATGCAGTGATGACTAAAGTTTAAGGGTCTTCAACATGTTTCCTATAAACCTTAACACTAATCGTCAAAAAAATCATGTAAAGTCCATCCCGTCTTCTTCATTTATTTCAAGAGATGTGACATTTTAAAGTGCGAAGTCTCTCTCTCTTCCTCTCAACACGAGGAAATTGACATTGACAATAATCAACGGTATAGACAATTATATAGAAATATGGAAGGAAAAGGAAAGAGTTAAATAACAGTTTAACGGAGACATCAAAAGCTTACTACATGCCAGTGATTTCATCTGGTTACCCGAGATACCCTAAACTGGGAAAAAGCGATTGACACTGCCCTTCGTTACCGGACCGATTAAATAGATAGATAAATAGATAAATAGACAGACAGAGACAGATAGATAGACTGACAGTCACATAGATAGATAGATAGGTAAATAGATAGATAGATAGATAGACAGACAGACAGTCACATGTATAGATAGATAGATAGACAGTCACATGTATAGATAGATAGATAGACAGTCACATGTATAGATAGATAGATAGACAGTCACATGTATAGATAGATAGATAGACAGAGGATTTAAAGCGAAAGAACTCACAAATATTAAACTATATATCGTGTGTATATGTGTGCGCGCGTGTATATATATATATATATATGCATGCGTGGCACATTTCGTCTACTAGCTCGGATGTAAAAAGATATTAAAAATGCAAACATATCCCTACATCTTGTAAATTAATTACAAATGTTTAAATATTAAGAACATTACTTTGAATAAGAAAACAAGACTGTGTTTTTTGTTTTGTTTGTCGGGTTGTTTTTTTAATATTACATATGTACATTTGTATGTGTGCAAGCACATGAATAGTCATTACTATAAGCATAGTAGGAATATGTATGGTACGCTTAGTTGTAAATGTACATGTTGTAGGAGGAGGATACTGTCTGTGAGTATGGTAATGCAGCCTGCCAACGCAACTCTGCGAAGAGGAATTACTTTGAGAGAGAGAGAGAGAAAAGTATTTAACAGAGGAATACCTACCTTAAATAATTCATGACTAGACTTCGAGATGGAACTGGGGGGAGGGGGAAAGCCCAATTTAAAAGAGAACTGCTTTAGTTGAGGAGTGTTTAAGAAATCGAGCTATTGTTTCTGTTTTCGGTAGCAGTAATAATAATGATAATTATTATTATTTTAAATGTTTAAAGTCTGCTATCGAAACAGCGATAATAAATGTCACGGATATAGTTGCAGCGGGGATAGAAGAATAGACGAGGAAATGCGATAATGAGTCACCGTTACAACTTCCAGGTTAGCTTAATAATTGTTTACAGTCACATAACATTCTAAATATGTACTCCATAAACCACTTTGAAACAAACGGTCAATGCATGGCAACTACAAGCCATATGGAGGAATTACACAGATCGGTTATTATTAGAAGAAATATGTATAAATAAAGAGAAAATGTGGGTTACACTTTGCTGATCAGTAAACGTCACTGAGCATGCGTGGATATTGACATCCGACGACACCGGTTCATTCAACTTTTTTTTTCTTTTCTTTTTTTTCCTTTTTCTCATATTATTCAATAGCTTTTGGTCTCTGCAGTTTGAGATGTTTTACTTATATTATTTGCACTATTTGCACGTGACTAATGTGTCTGTATAAGTATATATATATGTGTGTGTGTGTGTATGCATGTATGTAATGTATATGTATGTATTTATGTGTGTGTATGTATGTAATGTATATGTAGTATATATATATGTATATGTGTGTGTTTATATATATGTGTGTGTGTGTATGCATGTATGTCATGTATATGTATGTATTTATGTGTGTGTGTATGTATGTAATGTATATGTAGTATATATATATATATATATATATATATATATATATATATATATATATATGTATATGTGTGTGTTTATATATATATGTGTGTGTGTATGTGTATGCATGTATGTAATGTATATGAATGTATTTATCTGTGTGTATGTATGTAATGTATATGTAGTATATATATATATATATATATATATATGTATGTAACGTATGTGTAAGCATATTTGTATAAATTTTTATGTGTATGTATGTAATGTATATGTATATATGTGTGTATCTATGTAACATACATGTATATGTATTTGTAATAATTTGTAATATTTGTAATATATGTGTGTGTGTATGTATGTAATGTATATGTAGTATATATATATATATATATATATATATATATATATATAT
>NC_068988.1:93020795-93032324 GCF_001194135.2 Octopus bimaculoides
ATGTATATGTGTGTGTTTATATATATATATGTGTGTGTGTATGCATGTATGTAATGTATATGAATGTATTTATCTGTGTGTATGTATGTAATGTATATGTAGTATATATACATATATGTGTGTTTATATATATATATATATATATATATGAGTGTGTGTATGTATATGTATATGTATATATATACATATATACTTACACATATACATGTACATATGTATATGCGTGTGCGCGCGCGCGTGCGTGTATGTGTGTGTGTGATCAGAAATTCTTCGGTATGTTAACGAAAGATATTTCGTGAATGTGTAAAAATAATTGAAATCTTACACTATGAAGCTTTATGAATTAAATGAACAAAAATTATGCACAAAAGCCGACTGACTTCTTGTTAACTCAAGTAGCTTTTCTAGGAGTCGACCGATTAAACCAGGTTTGGGGAAACCCCCGCTCGTGGGCGCAATTGCACCCGCGATTCCATTTTATTGCGCCCACAGGCTGGTATACTCGTATGTACAGAATATAGTAAATTTTTCAATTATAAAATTTATACAATATTCTTATGCCCATTTGCGACATAGGTCGCGTTTCCACTACGACTTAAAACAGTTAGACTCGAACAGAAAAATCGTCCGGTAATTACCATTTGAATGGAAATTTTGTTTTCACTATAAAACACATATTGCTAGGTTTGTACCACCCCCTTGAGACCCAACTACACTTTAGCTGAAAAATATAGAATACCTCATAAGTAATATAAATGTCCTAAATTCAGTGGTGGCGTTAATGCAGATGTTACGCGTTAATGCAGATGTTACGCGTAATTTAATGTGTTGAACTTATCTTTATTAATGTATATCGAATTATACATAAATATATACAAGATCTACACAGATTATAAGAGTTAGAACTTGTGATCAGCCCGCGGACCGTTATCTTTGGAAACTTTTGCCCGCCGCACAAGAAAGTTTCCCCACCCCTGGACTAAACAGACGCATCTAGGTTATTGCCAAGTATCTTTTATCTTTTAACTTTTACTTGTTCCAGTCATTAGAATACGGCCATGAAGGCTTTGGTCGAGCAAATCTACTCCTGCACCTATTTGTTTTTCCTAAGTCCGGTTCTTATTCTATCGGCCTCTTTTGCCCAACCACTAAGAAAGAAGGACGTAAGCAAACTAGCACCGGTTGTCAAGCGATGTGGGGATACTAACACACACACACACACACACATGCCGTTAATATTCGCCTTAAATTGTTAAAGATCAACAGCGACAGGAAAGACGAGCGAGAAGATTCCAGAGGGAGGATTTCTGAGGAGATAGGACTGGGTATGGTGGTTATAGTGGCTGAGTTGGTGGTGGGGAGTAGGTACAATAAGTATGATCACAAGTGGAGAGACGAATGGGTACCTGACGGATTAGTTCGCTCTGATCAGATAGCTCTGAGGAGCAGGGGCCATTATAGTAGCGATCGAAAAGACAAAAACAGCACGCCTGTGGATCAGAGGCCGAAATCTGCATTCAGATTAGGTGTCAGACCCAACCATACCAAGCTATCATTACCATCTAGTCAAAGATAATGGTAGGTAAGTAGTCACAGATATGCTCTAGGTTTGTGTGTGAGCGCACAGTAAAACCACTTAAAAAAGAGAAACTTCAAAATCATACTTCAATCTGATTTGCGGGTTTCCTTTTACAGGAACAGTCTCGGAGATGGTCTTTTAATTAGAGCCGCCTTAACAGCATTGTAGGCCCTCGGGAAAATCAATTCACTCGGCCCTATAGTATTTATTGACACCAACCCACCACATAGATCAGAATTGGGCCCTAGACTCGCGAGTTCCCTGGGCCATTTCTCAGTGTGCTCATGCATTAAGGCGGTAATTCCTCTAATATATAACCTGCAGTTCATATATTAAAAGTATATACAAATTTCACAAGAAAAAGAATTGACGAAAAAATCAGGAGAGCACTTCTTCCTTATCATACATCGTTTCTTAAATGACACAATTGTTTTTCGTTGGCCTTATAGAAGCAGAAATGGAAAAGATAGTACGAGGATGATTCTAATCTGTATTATATGTAGATGCAGCTTTCTAGATGGGGAACATAGAGATTGGCATTCTGTGATAATTACCGATATCAAGATTTGGGTTTATCAAGTATAAATGAAGACAATTTTTTCGTGCAATTTAGTTTTTTCTCATCAAAGTCGCATTACTTGAGCAACAGTTATTCAGCGACAGAAATGAAAAACATCTGATTCAATACTTAAACCGTTTTCTAACAATTATAATAGCTGGAAGAAAAAAAAGTGACAAAGTTTAGAAGATTACGTTTTTGTATTTCGTTTCTTAATGTGAACTCATGTGTTGAAACACATTTTGTTGTATCTTGGGGACGGTCATTATGCCAAAAATAAACACATGCACTGATTTTATTTCACTTCTGTTATTATTTGTCAATTGACTATTTAACCACTTAACTAATCAATCGTTTCGGTTAACCGTTCAATCAATCAGTCAATCAATCAATCAGTTAGGGTCTTTTTGAAAATCCTTTCGTCGCAAGTCGCAAACTCATCAATGACATGTCCTCCCTATTCCGAGTCTTTAACAAACTTAGTTGCTTGATCGAATGGTTAATCAAATAATCGATTAGTTAATTTGTTAAATGGTTAATAAATTGACTAATAATAATAAAAGAAGTGAACTAGAATAGTGCGTGTGCTTATTTTGGCATATGACCCTTCCGAGGTACAATGAAAATAAGTGACTAAGTACCCTGCAATAATTGTTGACTCTGCTGTTGGTGCAGCTTAATTTTCTTTATGTCTGCAATATGTAGTCATAAACTGCAGTTCCGTGGAACGATTTATACAATTCAGTGAATTGCCTGGAGCAAGAACTCTTGACTTCTATCAGTCGAAATGTCAAGGGTTTCTATAATTGTGCTACAGTCAGTCTTACGATGGAGCAAGCACCATGTTGAGTCAAATATCTGGATTCCAAACCAAAGTTAAAGAAGTTGCATCCTTTATTCCACTGCGCACATAATTTAATTTTGACTTTAATTACTGCAGTATGCTTCAATATTCATACCCAGTTGAACGTTAGCCCGCCGGCCGAAATGCTTAGCGGTAATTCGTCTGTCTTTACGTTCTGAGTTCAAATTCCGCCGAGGTCGACTTTGCCTTTCATCCTTTCGAGGTCGATAAATTAAGTACCAGTTACGTACTGAGATCGATCTAATCGACTGGCCCCCTCCCAAAATGTCGGGCCTTGTGCCTAGAGTAGAAAAGAATATTCCCACCCAGTTGTCTTACCCACCCCATCATACCCCCCACACACGATAAGCTTCCACACAGTTTCACTGCTTCTGTCAACCAAATTTCATTCGAAGAATTAACCAAATTGAACTAGTGTAGTGGTGATTCGAGACCGAATCGCTAGACACGCGGTCAGAAGCCACGACTTAACCACAATAGTTTCACGTGATTGGTCTAGTAAGCAACCAATAAGTTTCAAGCCGTGACGTGATTCAATTTACAAAATGTTGACGCAGCTGAGCGACATGTGTCAACTATTCTTGCCAGTCTGAGCGATATGCGCCTCCATTCTTGCCAGTAGACAGTTCCAGACATCTATGCAGATGGCCTAAGTTCGCACGCGCATGGGCCTGCGTGTGTGTGTGTGTGTTTATGTGTGTATGTGTGTTTGTGAGAGTGTGCTTATGATTGTGTGTGTGTGTGTGTCCTTGTGTCTTTGTTTGCCCCACAAATGGTGTGGGTGTATTTACCTCCCAGTAACTTAGCGGTTCTATAAGTGAGAACAATAGAATAAGAGCCAGGTTTTAAAAATTAAGTAGAAGGGTCTATTTTTTCGACCAAACCCTTCAATGCAGTGCCCCAGCATGGCCGCAGTTCAGTTACTGAAACATGCAAAAGATATGTCATGGTTCTCAATAAACTCCCAACTACCTTACAATTTTCAAGATAACTTTGGAATTTCTGCAAGTACTGCTCATCCAAAGAAATACACAAATGTAATCAAGATACGGAGGCACATGACTGAGTGGTTAGAGCAGCGGACTCGAGGTCGAGGGATCACAGGTTCGAATCTCAGACTGAGCAATGTGTGTGTTTATGAGCGAAACACCTAAGCTCCACGCGGCTCCGGCAGAAGGTAATGGCGAATTTCTGCTGACTCTTTCGCCACAACTTTCTCTCACTCTTTCGTCTTGCATCTAGCAGTTCACCTGTGACGGACCGGCGTCCCGTCCAGGTGAGGAACCTGTACGCCACTAAAACCGGGAAACCGGCCTTTATTAGTCAGGCATGGCTCGAGAAGGAACAAGCAACAATCAAGATAGGTAACGGCTTCTCATCTGATTCAGCTTTTTGTAAAAGTTATGAAAAACGTACGAGATAAGTTTAAGAATGTCTCGATTCAAACAAAGGAAGAATGAATCAACCAAGCTGCCTTAAAAGTGTAATGTAAACACAGAATAGAAACATTACAAGGAACGTAAAAGACAAAGAGGCTATAATGAATCATAGACGAGAAAAAGATTAGTTGATGCACGAAAGAAGTCTTCGTTAAATATTTTCTAGCATCCGGAGATTCTGTTATAAATAGAACAGATAAAAGATTTGGGTATTTAAAAAATGTTGTTGCCAAAATTAATGTTTTAGATCTAAAGTATTTTGACCACGCAGGTAAGATGAAATTAGAATTTTTGCAGGCACGTACAGAAGGAGACGTCAACTACGGTTGGACAGAAATGATTCAACAGTTTATTTTATTCAAAGACACGTGAGATGAGACAAGTGAGCATCACCATCTACTTCAGGGATCGGCGAACCGGGGTAAATTACCCCAAGCGGGGTAAAAAATGAAGTTCTTGTGGGTGATGAGGGCTCATAAGACATAACACTTTACTCTTTTACTTGTTTCAGTCATTTGACTGTGGCCATGCTGGAGCACCGCCTTTAGTCGAGCAAATCGACCCCAGGGCTTATTCTTTGGAAGCCTAGTACTTATTCTATCGGTTTCTTTTGCTGAACCACTAAGTTACGGGGACGTAAACACACCAGCATCGGTTGTCAAGCGATGTTGACGGGGACAAACACAGACACACAAACATATACACACACATACAAATATATGTATATATATATATATATACATATATACGCCGGGTTTTGTTCAGTTCCCGTCTACCAAATCCACTCACAAGGCTTTGGTCGGCCCGAGGCTGTAGTAGAAGACACTTGCCAAAGGTGCCACGCAGTGGGACTGAACCTGGAACCATGTGGTTGGTAAGCAAGCTACTTACCACACAGCCACTCCTGCGCCTACATAGACATAAGTAAAATTATATAACAAATGTTTTTCCTTGTTACGGCAGAAATTTCTCTTCTGGCAACGCTGCATCTGTCCAATGTAATGGACGTGTTTAGGAGACGTCACACCATATTTTATTGCATTTGTTTTATATTTTTTATATTTATATTTGTATTTTCCATATAAATAGATTCAATAAACCTCTTGAATTCAAAGAATCAATGATTTTCTTCCTTTCAAATGAATTGGGCAACGTCGGCGTAAATAGATTAGTTAGAAAGTTCCCCGACCCCTAATCTACTTCAGCCAGGGGCGTAGCCAGGTTCAAAAGTTCGAGGGAGCGCACAAGAAAAAAAAAAAAAAATTGCAAGTGTCTTCTGCTTTAGCCTTGGGCCGACCAAAATCTTGTGAGTGGATGAGATAAACGGAAACTAAAAGAACCCCCACCCTCATAGATAGACAGACAGACAGACAGACAGACAGATGTGTGTGTGTCTTTGTGTTTGTGTTTGTCCCCCACCACTGTCTGACAATCGGTGTTGGTGTGTTTACGTCCCCGTAAACTTAACGGTCCGGCAAAAGCGACCGATAAAATATTTACCAAGCTTTTAAAAAAACTAAGTTCTGTGGTTGATTGATTCGACTAAAAAAATTCTTCAAGGCGAAGCCCCAGAAGGGCCGCAGTCTTATGACCGAAACAAATGAAAGAAAGATAACGGAATTAAATACTGGGGGTAGTTTAAAAGGAATTCATAGAAAAGTTTGCATAGGGGCGGGCATGGCAGTGTAGTTAAAACACTCGCTTTGCAACCATGTGGTTCTGGGTTCGGTCCTATCACCGCTTCTCGAGCTCGGAAAGCAATCTTGTTTCACCATGCTGAACTTAACTTGAGGAATGAGACACACAAAGGGAGTAATCATCATCATCATCATCAACAAGCCCTGGACGTTATTGTCTCGAGTCCTATGGGTCACAGAGTCGGTCACCCGATTTCCATGGCGCGTAAAGCAATCGCAATCAGAACGTTTCCTCAGAACAGGATGCTAAGCAGATGATGATGATGATGATGATGATGATGATGATGATGATGATGATGTTGATGATGATGATGATGATGATGATTACTCCCTTTGTGCGTCTCATTCCTTAGACTCCTCATTAAACATTTACACCAGTGGTTCCCAACCTTTTCACTACCAAGGATCCTCTTTTATTTAAATGAGTTTTCCTACGGACCCCTTTTAATACGCTTATCTTTACACACACACACACACACACACACACACACACACACACACACATATCAAATGGATGTCTTATAAAACTATTCCGCACATACAATAACAGCCGTACCAACAATACAACACGCCTAGGAAAGATTAAACACAAACATTATTAATTAAACTACAACGAAGAAAGCACATTTACCTACGTACAATAACAGTATCGGTAAATTCGCCATGCTTGACCGCTAAATCTATAAGTTTTTTTTTTTATTCTTTCTGCTTATTTTCCCTTATTCCTTTCTGTTGAAGAGCGTAGACTCGAAACATAAGACTTTTTCATTTTCCCTGCTTGTTGTTCGTACACCTGTCTTCGCCTTTTCTATAAATTTCAACTATATATATACCAAATTTTGAATTTAGTTCACGGACCCTCAATAGTACCTTTGCGGACCACCAGGGATCCGTGGACCACAGATTGAGAACCACTGATAAACACGATAATTCCTTCCTTAACGTAAAAAATATGTAAAAAAATTGAATTCATTTTTTATTCCCTTCTTTTTCTACCACCATCAACTTACCAATGTTCAAACTTAACAGAAGCAGCTTTATCGATTTCCCAAGCCCGTGGGACGGTGGTTGCCAGGTCATGAGAAATGCCTCTCCTCGTTTACCGAGGAACTAGTTAATTTTTAAAAGAATGATCGTGTTTGTATGTTTAAACTTGAATCGAAACTAGCGTAATATAACTTTAGAGGGAATTGTTGATCAGTAAAAATAATTATATTTAATCGTGTGTGTGCGCCGACATGAATGTACATTAGATATCTC
Source organism: Octopus bimaculoides (assembly GCF_001194135.2). Classification (NCBI taxonomy): domain Eukaryota; kingdom Metazoa; phylum Mollusca; class Cephalopoda; order Octopoda; family Octopodidae; genus Octopus; species Octopus bimaculoides. The sequence goes on from NC_068988.1 coordinate 93,028,195, forward strand.
GGTCATAGGAAGGTGTTACTTTTATTAGGGAGAATGACGACCTTGTTAACGTAGGAAATTAAATGAGTTACAAAATATCGTGTGTTGAATAACCTAAACATGTTATCACTATGTGCGTCTCTCTCTCTCTCACACACACACTCACTCTCGCCCTCGAATAGACTAAACTAAACAATGAACCACTGAAATCTGAGCCTCGTTTGCATGAATTTGTCGAACGTAACATAACAACATCACACCACTTATTTCTCTTGGTTTCCTTTCAAAGTTTTTCTTTGACTTTAAAATAATTTAACAATGAACGTTTAAAGTTGCTGAAATAAACCCTAGTATATTATAGGACAGTGATCTCTTTTTTAAATCAGAATAAGCACTTTACTTCCTGATTTGTATTAAGACAGTTTCACTAGCGTCGCCTTTCTGTTTGCCGCCTCCGGACCCCACGAAAAACACATATTGCCTACAGCAGACCCCCAAAGTGCCGCCCCAACCGCTCCGCCCTCCAGCTACGCTAGTGGACAGTTTACCTAAGGTGTTTTGGAGATAGAGTGTCAGTCTCATAAGCTACATGTTAGACATTTCTGGTAAGAGTTAAGGATTTCCTAGCCATATCGCGGTTCACTTATCACGTGCTCAGTATGTCGCGGATTTTTCTGGCTAACATATGTAAATTTATATCGCGGACTCCTCAATATGTCCGGGTCTGCGGCCGATAGATGTTTTTTATTTTTATTTTAGATTTTAATTATTTCCGTGGGAGTTTTTGGAACGCAACACCCGCGATATTCGAGGGATTACTGTATATAACTTTTGAAGGTAGATATTGCTAAGAAATTAAAAGAGTGAAAAAACGGAGTAAAGTCACGTGTAACTTGTATGAAAAGTCAATGCGATGTGTTGTGTTTTACAAAAGGACATTTTTATCTCCTTATGTTTCTTTTGTACGATACAATATGGCGGCGAACTGACAGGATGGTCAGCACGTAGGGCAAAATGCTTAGCGACATTTCTTTCGGCTCTTGACATTCTGAGTTCACCGAGGTCAACTTTGTCTTTCAAACCTTCGAAGTTGATAAAATAAAGTACCAGTCAAGTACTGGGGCCGCTGTAGTCGACTTGCTCCCTCCTCTCAAAATTTGTTGACTTTGAACCATGCAATCGACCGGAACCCTGCTGAGAAGGAATTATGCGATTTCAGTCATTTATATACGCCGTGGAAACAGGGTAGTTGGCCTTACGAGTCCGCGGGAAATCTGTGTATCTACTTTAAGTATGATATCACAGATTGCTATTGTGTACTAATACTGCCTCCGTCGCTCATAACGAATTATTGTTATTATTTAACTGCAGGATAGTCCTGGTCTAGCAGAACCTACGACCAAGAGTTTTCCACGTATTTCCATCGACTACAACATCCAATGAACGCATTCTTGCTTTATGATATAGGGTATAATATGGCTATTGTATCTAGCAAAACGAGTGACTCCATAGAAGAACCCTTGTTTGTGAAGATGGCTGTCAAAGTCTTATTGCTCATTGTGCATATTTCCAATGTTAAACCTGCTACGTGCTTCAACAGCAGTTATGCTAATGTTGACATCAGGAACCCAATACCATTCGTTACCGATTTATCAATCTGCCATTGATCATAATCAAGATTGCAATCTTCTCAAGGAAATATTCTAAAAATATATATCTATCTCAAAAATACTCTCATAATTAATTCCACTGATTCCGACAGCGAAATAATCGTCTGCAAACAATTCGTTTGCTTTTTGTTTTCTTTCGCTATTTAATGCAAGAATGGCCGTTGGCAGTTGGTTTTAATCAAATAAAACTTGTTAAATTTCTAGTATCTACGAAAAGCAGTCCCCAGAAATCAATCTATCAATTAAGAAAAAGTCATTAACAACCGGTTATTTTATTTTTGATATGCAATATAATTTTATACAAAATAAACAAACGAACGGTTCTATTTTACATTTTTTTTTACATCAGTACTTCAGATGCTTCACACATTTTCAGAAGAAATTAAGATATTCTAGTGCGCATGCGTACTACCTACGTACGCATATACGCATGTATGTATGTATGTATGTATGTATGTATGTATGTATGCATGTATGTATGTATGTATGTATCTATCTATCTATCTATCTATCTATCTATCTATCTATCTATGTGCGGTGTGTGTGTGAATGTTTCTATGAATGGATATGTGTATATATGTATGCGTGTATGCGTGTTTGTATGTATGCGCGTATGCATGTGTGTTAGTGTGAATGTATGTTTGTTTGGGCACATGCATGAATATATTTGTATGCATGCATGTATGTATCTGTGTATTATTCATGTATGTGTGTGTATATGCGTGTGTGTGTGTGTGTTTATGTATATGCGTATATTTGTGTGCGCGCTCGTCTTTAGGTTCGCGTGTCAACGCTTGACAACAGTAGTTGGTTTGTTTGCGTCCCTGTACGTAAATTCGTCGCAGAATTAGCATCAGACTACTGCTGCTGCTGCTGCTACTACTACTACTACTACTACTACTACTACTGCTGCTGCTGCTGCTGCTGCTGCTACTACTACTACTATTACAACTACTACTACTACTACTACTACTTTCACCACCACCACCACTACCATTACTACTACTACTACTACTACTACTAGTAGTAGTAGTTGTTGTTGTTGTTGTTGTTGCCATTTTTAAATGATCGAGATAGAATGGTATCGAGCCCAAAGCGTACTCGCCAACCCAACAAACAGCCATTCAGTTTTGTCGGTGATTCTCCTCTAAAAGATAAATAATAACTTGGCTATCACAAGTTCGATGAGAAACTCAATGGAATTAATCAAATCTCTCGGAGGAACTGATTACTGATAAACCTCGGTGTCAAACGATTAATTACTTTAGATTTCATCTAAAAATAGAACAATCATTTATTCTTTCACTTTGGTAATTAAGTAACATGATTCGTTATAGATTCTACAGAGATATGAAATTAATTTTCCGATGAGTAATAAGGTTCATTTCTCATCTGAGCGTATTTAGTCCCTTTTGTTTTCAACACATTCGTAGCAAATCTATAGAACTAACCGTTCTGCATGGAGGCGGAGAGGTTTCTAGTGCTAATTATTCCTGCGAGATAAACTGAGTTAAATAAAAGTCAAAGAAAACAAAATCTAAAGGAAAAATAATGAAACGATATCTCCAAGATATTTACAACTCAAGAAAATGCAATAACTGAATCGACTTGAAAATTAAGTCCCATCCCGTTTTCATTTTTATTACTAATTCTTATTATTCCCGATAAACGATTTGCAAGTAAATATCAAATTGATCACTTATTGAGTTCGTTCTTAGAATATTTCATATATTCTTGTTTGAAAGCCTCTCGGATAGTTCAGTTTGTGTTGACACATTTAGGAGGGGAAGGCGACGAGCTGAGAGAAATTAAGATATTCTAGTGCGCATGCGTACTACCTACGTACGCATATACGCATGTATGTATGTATGTATGTATGTATGTATGTATGTATGCATGTATGTATGTATGTATGTATGTATGTATCTATCTATCTATCTATCTATGTGCGGTGTGTGTGTGAATGTTTCTATGAATGGATATGTGTATATATGTATGCGTGTATGCGTGTTTGTATGTATGCGCGTATGCATGTGTGTTAGCGCACCGGACAAAATGCTTGGCGCCGAGGTTAACGTTTCATGCCATAGATACAATAAGTACAAGTTGAACACTGGGGGCTGATGTAATCGACCAGCCCCTCCCATAAAAGCGCTGGACTTGTGCCAAAACTTGGAACCATATTTAAAGTAGGGAAGAGAATGGAATTGAAATTACTCAGACGTTTCTATCTTATTGTTTACTTTCACCAGGAAAATTCAGGCGTGGCTGTGTGGTAAGAAGCTTGCTTACCAACCACACGGACCCGGGTTCAGTCCCACTGCATGGCACCTTGGGCGTGTGTCTTTTACTATAGCCTCGGGCCGACCAAAGCTTTGTGAGTGGATTTGGTAGACGGAAACTGAAAGAAGCCCGTCGTATATACATATATGTGTGTGTCTGTATATATATATATATATATATATATATATGTATATATAT
>NC_068988.1:93032675-93033647 GCF_001194135.2 Octopus bimaculoides
TCTTACACACACACACATGCACTTATACGACGGGCTTCTTCCAGTTTCTGTCGACCAACTCCACTAACATGTGGTTTGGAAGCAAGTTTCTTACCACACACCCATGCTTGCGCCTAGGCAAGCATGTTTAATCCCTCAGAATATTGTCGTTCTCTACACGAACGCTCACTAATCTGCCGTTTCAAATTGTCGTATTTATACGATTCTAAAATCATTCGGCTAATAAGTACCATGAGGAGAGATAACAGAACGGCTGATCGTTCGAGTTACGTGATTGCTATCCTGTGTCTTAGATTAAGTTACCTGACTCTTCCATTCATGCGCGAGTGGCAACGAAAGGACTTTGACAAACATGGCTGACAGAAACTGCGAGATAAGCTGAGTAAAATAAAAGTCAAAGAAAAAAATGTAAAAGTGACACCATCTTCGTTCCTCGCATACCAGTTTCTGGAGAGATTACATCTTTTCTTTGGTGGCATATTTTTTTTCAGCATTGTAAACCAAAAATCATGAACTAGAAGAAATTATACAGCAATCTCTATTACTGTAAGTAGTTGTATGTATGTGTAATGTAATCGCCATACTGTATTAATAAATAAAATAATACATAAAACTCATTTATTATTGTCATACAATAAACAAACAGAAGTTCATGTATGAAATTTAATATTTTCCTACTTAAATTATTACATGTTTTTCTCATGTAGCAATATTATGTAATTGCCATTACTGTATTAATAAACAAAATAACACACACAACAGCTCACTTATTATTGTCATATAATAAACAAACAGAAGTTCATGTATGAAATTTATCTTTTTTCTACTTCCATTATTATATATTTTTCTCTTATAAAAATACACACATACAGGAGGAGTAAATTATATATATAATACTATGAACGTGGCTCTTGAGAAACAGTAAAAGTAATTACCCGATCAACGACGGGTATTACTACTACTACTAGTATA
>NC_068988.1:93034092-93036592 GCF_001194135.2 Octopus bimaculoides
ATATATATATTATATATATATATGACCAGATATATATTTAACTGCATGTGAATACATTACATCTCTATTCCTTAGAGTGTGTTTCGTTTTTGAATATACGACCCACTGACCATGTGTATGCGTGTGTGTATCCGCGCGCGTGCGTGCGTGTGTGAGTAAACATGCAATTCACCTCATTAGAGATGCTTGGTTTTCTGTTAAAAAGTAATTTCAGAAATCGCCCAGAAGCGCCGAGACTATTATAAGTCAGCCAAGTTCATTGGGATGTCCTTCAAATTCGTACCCTAATGTAAGCTGAAAAATCTTTGTAGGAAAATATGCCGCTGAGACTGAATATTAAATTGTTGCAATATTAAACGAAATTGTACAAGCAAAATCTTTATCGATACAGTAACAGCTAAACATTAATCAACCAAATATTGATTGATTGAAACTATACCTATGTAGGCGCTAATAAATCATCTATTGATTTTGATGCAATAAAAATTGGAATGTGGTTTCTATTGATCATTATTGATAGATTAAAACGATAGAAGCAAACAAAAATTTAGACAATAAAGTAGAATGCAAATTAAGTTTCAGCCATATTAGAATTTACAATTGAAGAAAATATAATTCCGTTGTATCTGTATTTTATGTCTGTCTGTCTGTCTAACCGCTTCTCTTCTCTTTTTTCCTTTCTATTTCTCGCTTTCACCTTTATACATTTACAAGCGTACACATAATTCATACATACACATACAGAAAGTGTAACACATATATAAGATATGTATGAATATCATATATATGTGTATGTGTGTGTGTGTGTATGTGTGTGTGTGTGTCTGTATGTATGTATGCCTCTTGTTTGCTTTGTTTCATGCTCTTGCTTGATGGAGTTGGGGGTCACCCCAGATTAGTGATCCCAGAAACGTCATCATACGAGGAGCCGACCAGGTTCACTAGTGCTCTCCATCGCTGGCAGTCCCGTGCCAGTCTCTGTACATACATACATACATACATACATACATACATACATACATACATGGGATGATGTTTAAAACTGAAAAGTGTCGGTGAGCCTAGTTAATTCGTGTGACCATCCGCAACTGGTGCATTTCCGTTCCATACCCCAGACATACTAGGGCGGCGCCAGACTGAGTACTATACTCCTATGGTCGACTTGTACCCAGTTTAGCTAACGACGTCACTCAGGCCTGAATCTTGGATCTGTGAGCGACTCAGATATCGTCGCAGGTCTACAGTAGACATTTTCAAACCCCACCAATTGTCATACGACCTCAGCCCTGGATATTTCCCGTTGTATTCCATCGTCAATGATATCATCAAACCAAACGTGGTCTGGATACAGCCGGTTTCCCGTCGTAGCTGGAACCGACAGATTAAAATCGCGACGACAGTAAAAGAACAAACGGCGTCACAGTCTTCCCATGACGAGGTGGTAAATCCCTAATTTGGAATGCAGTTTGCAGCGATACTTTCTCCAGCAGCGACCTGGAGTGATCAAGACCAGGTTTTATCCTCCAATAAAAAGACTACTTCAATCTGCTTAAGTCCCGTCTACTCGCCGATAGTTTTCTTTTCGGTTCACAAGCGCAAAAAATGTCCAGCGTCTTGGGTTCCCGAACAACCACAGTAATATACACTGCGAAGTGAAAATGGCTCTATCGGAAGATTCATTAGATTGTACTCTCGTATAAAATATTGTAAAAGCCGCATTTTGGAAATAATTCTGGGAATTATGAGGACAACCAGTTAATCATTGAGTAGAAGCAGTTAATCGAAAGCATGAAGAAGATTAACAAATTCAATATACCGGATATGATTTATTACTCGATCCACTTTGGCCGATAACAATATGCAATTGGTGCTTATATTATAACTGTAGTGATTGGGGATTGATGGAGGACAGGAAACCAAGCTCAACTTATTGACAAGACCGGATTTTAAAATTGTAAGCTACCAAACAAGTTTGCAATGATACAGCCTAGATCAGCTCTCATTTTTAGTTCTATTTATGGCAAAGACTAAAATAGAGTAACGTTACAATGGTTTCAAATTTTGGCACAAGGCCAGCAATTTCGGGGAAAGGGTAAGTCGATGATATTGACCCTGTTGATCAGCTGGTACTTATTCAAACGACTCCGAAAGGATGAAAGGTAAAGTCAACCTCGGCAGAATTTTAACTGAGAACGTAAAGACGGACGAAATATCGCCAAGCATTTTACGCGATATGCTAACGATTCTACCAGCTCACCGCCTTAGATAATAACGTTATGATAAATACCATCTTGAATATCGTTCTGTAACACGTGACCTACTTAGGTGATGCGGCAGAGAAATGAAATTGGCAAAATCTCTAGGACATTAGGCAAAATAGTTTGTAGCATTTACTCAAGGCCGTTAAATTCAAATCCCATTGGAGATTCAGATGTCGGGAACCGAATTTATAATATTAATATTTCTCATCTATAACTGACGGTGCTTCTTTCTTTCTTTC
>NC_068988.1:93040005-93042373 GCF_001194135.2 Octopus bimaculoides
GTATGTGTATGTGCACGCGAGTTTTGTGTGTGTGTGTGTGTGTGTGTGTGTGTGTGTGTGTGTGCGTGTGTGCGTCTGTGTGTGTGTGCGTAGAAAAGTAGGGCATGCGCTTGCTTCGTAACCCGTTAGTGAGTTCCGTATGAAATGTTTAACTGACAATCAGGGCGATTAGAAGGCGTTTCATTTCAGGAATGTTTTGTTTTTTAATTCCTGCGACCTTCAACTGGCAATTAAGATAAGAAGATTAACACAACAACAACAAGAACATCAACAACAACAACAACAATAACAGCTAGATAGTTACACTAAACGTCACTTCTATCAGAGCTACTAGAGAAGGGGATTGCCTTTAACCTAAGCAAGCAATTAATCAACAGAATGAATATGTGATAATTAATTGGCCGACATCGGAGTGGTTTGCACGATTGCTGGGCGCAGTACAATAACAACAACATATAGATCCAAGTCAACAAGAGAAGCTTTCTAACCAGTCGCTTGACCTGTTAAAAATAGCAACTAAATCTCCCTCCAATCTTCCCGTTCACCGGCATCTAAAAACGAAAGACGAAAAACGATCTTAGACAATATAGTCCTTAATATACAAAACCTGAAATATTTTTGTTCGTAAGTCAATTTGTGAGGCCAAAACAGCAACAACAACAACAAGGTATCTTGATTGAGCCGACGGGAGAGCAATCAACGTGGTAGACCAACCAGGTAGACAAAACATATTGCTAAAGGCTGAGAGCGTCTTGGCATTACTTACCAAGTCCTTTGTGAGCCGCTCTCCAGCTATTTATCTGAGGCTTTATACAGCTATAGTGCGGCCTCACCTGGAATTTGCGTCACCGGTCTGGAACCCCTATCTTGCCCAGGATATTAATCGTCTGGAAACCGTTCAGCCATGTGCAACCAAGAGAATACCCTCCATCAGGCATTTGCCAAATCCTGAATGCCTTACTTCCCTGGGTATGGACACATTGAAACTCCGACGTCAGGCGGCTGACTTGGAAGACACCCATAAAATTATTAACCATCTTACTAACTATAACTCTGAGCACCTTTTCAAATTCCACCTGTCTAACACCTGTGGACATGTTTACAAAGTCAGAAAACAGCACAGTTCCCATGACTTTCGGAAACACTTTTTCACACTAAGAGTTGCTGAAGTATGGAACAACCTGCCAGCATCAGTTGTTAGTTGTCGGAGCACTGCGTCCTTCAAAACTTCCATGCTTCCTGAGATTCGCCAACACTATACCTGATTTCCTCCCCTCCATACACACGCAAGCATGTATTTGATTCATGCACTGTTCACTTTCCAGACATATGTACAATACTGCCTATGTTTTATACGCACTTTTGACAAGTTGTAGTGCACCTGAGCACTGTATACAATAATTTCATGTTTCCAAAGGTGAATTATTCAAACCCCAAAGAATTCCTCTCAACACATGGCTATGATGCTCCCCCACTACTTCTGTTCATGATCAGAGATGCACATATCGTCAGACACAAAGGGACATGCTCAACTGGTTACGGTCAAACAACTGACAAGCAAATCTGTGGTATTGAGCAGAATATTTGATGTAGCCCATCTTTTATACCAGGACAAAACAATGTACATGATAACACTTCCGACCAGTTAAGATTTATTATTATTATTATTATTATTATTATTATTATTATTATTATTATTATTATAAATAGGAGCCAAATTTTCCTCATGTTGCTCATTCTCCTGTCTTAAGGACACGTTGAGTGATGTCCTACATACACAATACTTGATTTTAAAATCGAAAGACGAGAGGTCACAGCCTACAAAGATCTAAGCAACAGTAACAACAACAACAGCGACAGCACATTTTTAAGTGTTACAGACATAACTGATTATGAAATCATGTGACCGTTTCTAAGTAACTAATGAGATTTGTACAATAATAGCCATCCTCCTTGGGAGAGGCGCTAAACTTTATTTTATCATTTTGAAGAGCATTTTTTCCCAAGGTTCGTAATTCTGACATTTGTATTTCAAGTCTTATGAAGGTGTGGTTGTTTTCTTTTTCAAGTGACGACTGAAATTGCATCTCTTTCTTCCTTCTTTCCCTCTCTATACATTATATATACGTATATATAATGTATGCATGTATGTATGTATGTATGTATGTATGTATCTATGTATGTATGTGTCTATATATATATATATATATATATATAATTCACACACATACATAAATACATTCATATATATATACATATGTGTTTGTGTGTGTGTGTGTGTGTGTGTGTGTGTGTGTGTGTGTGTAACGATAATGATAATAATAATAATAATAATAATAATAATAATAATAATAATAATATAGCACAC
>NC_068988.1:93045132-93047326 GCF_001194135.2 Octopus bimaculoides
GTTTTATTAATTAATATTAATACTAAGATTTTTTCTAAGTTTCCTCAATTCGACATTGCTGAATATTATCCCCTCCCCCCATTTGAAACCTCTCTTTACTGGTGCCCTTGAATTCGTTAGGAAATATAAACAATATAAATGACAATGATGATGATAATATACAAGCTAGGAAAACTCTGCTCTTCTATAAAGATTCTGTGGAGCTTAAAAGAAGGTAGACCAAGTTATTCATTTGACATTAGAATAGGGTCGTTTGACAGCGCAGGGATATGTAGTTTTGTTGACCTACACATGCTAGATAAACCTAATGAGAAATTTAACAGGACGTTATGAGTCCTTTCAACAAAAGAAAGGATAGTATTGATTATAATACTTAGCTTGAATCATAGATCCGTCTGATGAGGGAGATCAAATTCAACAAAACAATAATTATTCAACAATTCAATAGAAATAACTTCAAACTAAGTTACAGTTGTAATACTGTTGTGAAAACTTAACGTGTAAACCAGATATGTATTCGGAGATACGTGTTTTCTTTAAATTATTTTGCAATGCAGAAGCGTTTACATACGTACACACACACACACACGCGCGCGCACGAATACATATATGGCCATGTACCACATACGTGTTTTTCTTGGACAATATTTTTCCTTCCCTGCGAACCTCTCCTCTTTCCTCTTTCTGACGAAGAGCCATATTCGAAACGTTACATAACCCCTATTTTTCTCACCTTAAACTGAGAGCATTTCTGTTTTTATTAATGAGATACCATCATGATATAGATATATATATATATATATATATATATATGTGTGTGTGTGTGTGTGTGTGTGTGTGTGTGTGTGTGTGTGTGTGTGTGTGTGTGTATACTTCAAAGAGAGTTAGAGGTTGTGAATCCAACCAACTAAGGGTTAGTATATATGTGAGTATGTATATGTATATTTATATATACATAAATTAGCCCTCTGAACTATTTAGACTCTCTGATGAAGCCTAAAGGCACACCCGAGTACCCTAATTTTATCTACCGATCACTACAGTACACTGAAAAGATGGAAATAACATGTGGAGTACTGTGACCTCTTGGCAGAAACAGCTGTAAGAAACTGTTCTTCCTTTTCTATTCTAGAATTTACTGGTACTTATTTATGTAAAACACAATCTTTACACTTGTATATATATTCTCATAATTGTTTAAAATAAATAAATAGACATTGTAATGTCTAACAGCTGATGCATATCACCTCTGGATCCCTTCCATTTTACTTCTTGCCGTATATATATGTCACGATGGTTTCTCACTTGACGTATAAGTGTTTGAAGGAAAGGACAAAAAGGGGGGCGGGGATGAAAATAAAAGAAGCCGCATATACTTGCGATGAACGCGTGAATGTAATTCGAGTCCGGATATGAATTTTGCTACGGAGTCACAATGGGCACGATGATGATTTTGATTTTGTACGGGACTGGACAAATGGGTCTGTTGATTGCAGGATAGGATTCTTTTATTGTTCTGTTTCTCCAACTCAAATTGTTTCGATGCATCATGACACGTTTTACGCCACTCAGATCGATCTATGCATTGACTTTCCCAAAATGTTAAATTAACCTGCAGAGATTTTAATGATTGCTTCAAATTATCCTTATATCTAAGAAGTGGTCTCTCTTTACCACAGAACCCCTCTACTTGTTGGCTACACAAAAGAATTTTCGGAATCCAATCATCTTGCATTCGATCGTGCCCTGCCCGTCTACACTGAATTCTCAACAGTATACTTTCGATATTAGAGATACGTTTTCCTAACTTTGTGATATTTGATATCTTATTTTGCCAACTCTATTCAAACTTTAACCTGTTAAGCAAACCCCATTCGAAGATTTAAAATAATAACAGAACAATCATCACCAAAACTGTAGAAAAAGGATACAAAACTGTTCAATTATTTCATGAACTTCAACGAGCAGGCCATTGATTTTAATATAAAGTGAAAGATACTCGAGGAATTGTGTGTGTGCGTCTGTGTCTGTGTGCGTATGTGTGTGTGTGTATGTATGTATGTTGTGTGTATGTACGAACGTGTGTTGATATACATATATGAATGTGTGCATATATATAAATAAATAAATATATATGTATATATATATATATATATATATATATATATATATATATATATATATATATATATAT
>NC_068988.1:93047560-93053735 GCF_001194135.2 Octopus bimaculoides
ACACACACACACACACACACACACACACACACACATATATATATATATATATGTATGTATGTATGTATGTATGTATATATATATATAGTGCTGATTGCTGATAGTTTCGTCTATTGAAAAAATACTGAATTTATTAGTATTACCAAATAAGTTAGACCAGTCAAATACACACACGCACATAAACAGTCGCATACGCACATGCGCACACACACGCACGCACATACATTCACATGCACATACACACGGATGCACACACACACACACACACACACACACAGACACGCGCGCGTGCACACATACACACACAGGCGCGCGCGTGCGCACACATACACAGTTGCTTATGCAAACTTTTGTGGCTTTTTAAACAAAAAAACTCATCTTAAAAAGATCGTGAAATAACAACAACAACAATAATAATAATAATAATAATAATAATAATAACAATAACAATGAGAAGAAGAAGAAGAAGAAGAAGAAGAAGAAGAAGAAGAACAACAACAACAACAACAACAACAACAATGATTTCGACTATAATAATAATAATAATAATAATAATAATAATAATAATAATAATAAGGGCAACAACAAAACAACAAAGCATGATGTACTCACTTTGACATTTTTTCGGGTGTACTTTTTGCATTCCCACCCGTGGCATAAAGCAATCCATGGTGTAGTTGAGAATCCACAGAATGTCCAACGCATAGCAGGGTAACTGTCTTTGGCTATCATTAATTCAACGTACACACTCTCAGACAAATAGCAACAACAACAACAACAACAACAGAATCTCGTTGTAAACGTAAAAAAACTATGCAACTGAATATAAATTATTTGATGACAACACAAGGTCCTCTTGACTGCCCGGCCCTCAGCATGTAACTGGTATATATTTCTTTGGCAGCCCGGTGAAATCTAGAAGTGGTGGAATTCCTGGCAAACAGGATTTTGCGTTTGTTTTTGGACTAAGCTATAAAATGCATACATACATATACACGTGCACAAATACATATGCATACTACTTGTACATGCATACAAATAAATTGCACGCATGCGCATAAGTATGCATTCACATTGAAGACAGGTTTGTTTGCTGGAAGGTGAGAGTAGTCTGGGTATCTTCTAGCCAGGCTGTTATGCAAGAATACAGACGAATATTGTAACAGCGGTCCTGGCTTTCTTTACGGAGGCGACAATATACCGACATACACCGCATCGCACCAGCTAATTGCTTCTGTTGATATGTTGCTGTTGTTGTTGCTGTTGTTGTTGTTGTTGTTGTTGTTGTTGTTGTTGTTGTTGTTGTTATCGTTGTTGGTGTTGTTTTGTTTGCAATTAAATCTAACTTTTGTGGTGGCTTCGTTAATGGCTAAGAAGGGTTGTATAAGTGATGTGCTGAAGATTGAAAAGATGAAAGAGAGGCCAAGACACAGACAGAGAAACAGAGATGGAGACTCTAATGAGGCAGACAAGCAGACAGACAGACAGGCAGCCAGATAGAGAGAGACAGGCAGACAGACATGCAGGCAGGCGGGTGGAGAGAGATTATTTAATGAAGAGATTTACTTTACTTGTGAGGAGAAAAATGAAGGAGATGGAGAGGGAGGAGAGGAAATAGTAAAGGATAACGAGAATGGAGAGTGTGGTAGCTTGCGAAAGAAAGAGAGAGAGAGAGAGAGAGAGAGAGAGAGAGAGAGAGAGAGAGAGAGAGAGAAGGAGAGAGTGAGTGGGAAACGGATCGATAGTGAAAGTAGAAAGTTAGTGCTGGGGAAGGAGGGGAAACTGCAGATTAATCAAAGTCAGTGAAAGAAAGAATAGCTGCGGAGGACAGTGGTTAAAGAGCAGACATACAAACTGAAGGGAAGGAGAGGGAAAGAGAGTGAGGTGGTGAATATAGGAAACATTTAAAGAATTGTTAGCTCGCCGGACAAAATTCTTAGCGGCATTTCGTCCGTCTTTACATTCAGGGTTCAAATTCTGCCAAGGTCGACTTTGCCTTTCATCCTTTCGGTGTTGATAAATTAAATACTAGTTGAGCACCAGAATCAATATAATAGACTTATCTACTTCATGAAATTACTGGCCTTGTGCCAAGAATTTGAAACCATGACATTAGGCATTCGTTTCTTTTCTCTCTGCCCATCAGGGTGAGTGAGGACAGTTGTTAGCGCATCGAATAGAATGATTTTATGGCATTCATTTCGGTTTTCTGCACTCTAAGTTCAAGTCCTGCCCAGGTTAACTTTACCTTTCATTCTTTCGGTGTCACCATATAAATTACCATCCAGTATTTCCATTTATTCTTCTCTTTATCTCTGGAAGATGAGTGGTTAAATAGTTAGGGTGTTGCACACATGATCTGGTGATTATGGGTTCCATTCCCGTATCGGGCGGCGTGGTGTGTTCTCGACCAAAACTCTTCATTTCTTATTGTTCTAGTAGTGTTTGGGGACCGGCATGTCAGAGAATAGATCTACCGTTTTTTTCTGCGTTTCGTAGAAGGCGACTAAAAGAGGTTGAGCTAAGATTTGCACCCGGACCTCGTAAAACCCTCCTAATATTTCATATTTAGTATTTGTTTTAATGCAATGTTAGTTAAATAATCCAAGGAGCGGAGAATATGTTGGGGGCGGGCTGTGCTTGGAGCATCCGTCGGCATTAATACAGTAAGCTAAACTATATTGGAATATATATATATATATATATGTATGTATGTATGTATGTATGTATGTATATGTATATAGCCTATGTGTGTGTGCGTGTGTGTATGTGTGTGTGATATCATAAACGATATATACTGGATGTGTGTGTGTGTGTGTGTGTGTGTGTGTGTGTGTGTGTGTAGTGAGAGAGAGAGAAGAGAGCGGAAAGCGGGTTATATAGACTGATAGACAGATTGACAGACAGAGAGACACACATACAGACAGACAGACAGATAGATAGATAGATAGATAGATAGATAGATAGATAGATAGATAGATAGATTAATCGAAATGAAATTTCACTACCTCTAACTGGAGAAACAACGCATTAGAGTCGTTTTATCTCTGTGCTATGATGGCGGACAAATAGTTGAAACGTCAAACTTCCCATTTTTGACAATTGAACTTCTTGACATATAAGAAACTTCACTTCTTTTAGAGATAAGAGTGATTCTAATTGAATTTACAAACTAAACGATCACTAATACACTTTTGTGCTTCATGCTAAAGTACTTAACTCTTCGTGGTATATACTGTTGACCCATAAATTGGCTTCATTAAAGTCAGAGTGAACCACCGCATGAAGCCAGAACATTAAGTTAGTAATTAAAAGATCGTAGCTCAGTGTGTTTACTTGATGTTATAGTTTCAGTAAAGTCGATGAGGAAAACTACTCCATTTTATATTATATCTGTGTGGAGGCGCGTGACGTAGTGGTTAGGGTGTTGGACTCATGATTGTAAGATTGCAGTTTCGATTCCTGGACTGGGCGAAACGTTGTGTTCTTGAGCAAAACACCTCATTTCACCTTGCTCCAGTCCACTCAGCTGGCAAAAATGAGTATTCCTGTGACGGACTGGTGTCCCGTCCAGGTGGGGAATATATATATCATTAAAACCAGGAAACCAGCCCTTATGAGCCTGGCATGGCTCGAGAAGGAAACAATGCGGTGAGCTGGCAGAATCGTTAGCACGCCGTGCGAAATGCTTAGCGGTATTTCGTCTGCTGCTATGTTCTGAGTTCAAATCCCGCTGAGGTCGACTTTGCCTTTCATCCTTTCGGAGTCGATGGAACAAGTACCAGTTACGCACTGGGGTTGATATAATCGACTAGCCGAAAATTTTCAAGGCCTTGTGCCAAGAGCGTAGAAATAATTATGTAATATCTGTGAGAGTCGAAGTCTTTGATATTGTCCCAACAAGACAAAAGGGAGGGACCAGATTTTTTACTTTGTTCGTAGCAAAAAAGATATGAAACTGTGTAATAGACACGCTTCTATTATGAATCAAGGAGGTGCCTTCTATGTGGTCACCTGCCCTGCTAGGAATAGTAGCTAAGCTTCCTTCAAATCACACCACATCGTCACAGGAAAGGATGCAAAGCATAATGTAGTCCGGGGCACCTTGCACCAATGAAAAAAATACAAGGTAGGACGGGTGCAGGTATGGCTGTGTGGTAAGAAGCTTGCTTCCCAACCACATGGTTCCGGGTTCGGTCCCACGTTGTCGCACCTCGGGCAAGTGTCTTTTACTATATAGCCTCGGGTCGACCAAAGCCTTGTGAGTAGATTTCGTAGACGGAAACTGAAAGAAGCCCGTCGTATATAATGTGTGTGTGTGTGTGTGTGTGTGTGTGTGTGTGTGTGTGTGTGTGTGTGTGTGTGTGTGCGTGCGTGTGTGTGTGTATTTGTCGCTTGACAATTGTTGTCGGTGTGTTCACGTCCCCGTAATCTAGCGGTTCGGCAAAAGACACCAATAGAATAAGCACTAGGCTTACAAAGAATAAGTCATGAAGTCGATTTGTTCGGCTATAGGCGGTGCTCCTGCTTGGCCGCAGTCAAAATGACTGAAGCGAGTAAAAGAATGTCTTTGATCATTGGTCAGTTCGATTAAGGCTAAACAACAATGACAACAATAACAGTAATAAACTAGGCGCAAGATTGCGGTTTCGATTCCCGAACAGGGTGGTACGTTGTGTTCTTGAGAAAAGCTCTTTATTTCGTATTGCACCAGTTCACTCAGCTGTAAAATGAGTAATCTTGTGAAGGACTAGCGCCCCGTTCAGGGGCATTGTTGTAATCTCAGTCCCTTAAACACCATGGAAATTGGGTAACTGGCCCCATGAGCCCTTGGACTTGAGGTAATAAATCCAGGAAATGATGATGATGATGATGTAACCAAAGGATGAGGGTTCCGTTCACCTCGGGAGCGACACCTTTATGGGGTCTTATTTTGGTGTTTGCTGTGTAAGTCTGTATAGGGAACCTAGGGGTCAGAAAACACAAGGGCTGCCCCCAAGCGGCGCATACTCTAACTACACCAATGCAATAAGCTACATGAAATGAAATAATCTCCAGCCAGGAATTGAAACCGTGTCGTGGAGCGAACAGGCTGAGATTTCATTGATATAAGTTTCTTACAGAACAGTGACATTCGTGGTGGGAATGTTTCTCGCGTTTTCTCAAGGACGCCAACGTGAGAATGAAGGGGAAAATTTTTGATAACTGATTTGAAACCGGGTCACACAGCTTATCACTGCATTGCATGTACAATGTTATTACCTTTTGATAGTAAAACAAAACAAAGGCATTTCATTGCCGATACGTGTTGGCTGGTGATTGGTTAATGATTGCTGTAATTATATAATCCCGTGACGAGAAAAATATGTAACCGGGCCAGTGTGTGTATGTGTATGAGCGTGCGTGTGTGTAAGGGAGTGGTGGTGGAGAGAGCGTGTGAGTGAGACTCTGTGTGTGTGTGTGTGTGACTGTGTGTGTGTGTGACTGTGTGTGTGACTGTGTGTGTGTGTGTGCTAGTGTTTCGGTAGTTTTAATGCAGGCAATAAGTCTCTCTGCTGCAACTACTGCGACTGCTGGTGCCGCTGCGGCTTCTTTTATAACAGGTTATTGTTATACTGCTGCTAATGCTGCTGTTATTGTTGCTGCATTTGTTGTGGCTGCTGCTGCGGTTGTTGTTGTTGTTTTCTGATCTTAAGATTGACGCCAAGAATTTTAGCAGGAAGGGGCCAGTCGATTACCTTGACCCCACCCCCGCCGCCTAGGACCTATCACACACGATATTTTACTGATCCCCGGAGTTCACCTCAGCAGGATTTGTTCCGAGTTCAAATCCCGCCAAGTTCAACTCGACCTTTAATCCTTCCGAGTACGATAACATCGAGTACCAGTCATATACGCGGATCAAGGTAATCGACTTATTCCCTCCCAATAACGCAGTTGGCCTTGTGCCAAAATTTGAAATAATTATGATAATGAGCAGGCAGAATTGTTAGCGCGTCGGACAAAATGCTAAACGGCAGTTCTTCTGGCTCTTTAGGTTCTGAGTTCAAATGCCACTGAGATCAAATTCACCTTTCAGCTTTTCGGGGTCGATAAAGTAAAGTACCATTATTATTATTATTATTATTATTATTATTATTATTATTATTACTACTACTACTACTACTACTACTAC
>NC_068988.1:93053745-93054793 GCF_001194135.2 Octopus bimaculoides
TTATTATTATTATTATTATTATTATTATTATTACTACTACTACTACTACTACTACTACTAAAGGCGGCGAGCTGGCAGTATCGTTAGCGCGCCGGACGAAATGCCGAGGTTGACTTTGCCTTTCATCCTTTCGGGGTCGATAAATTAAGTACCAGTTACGCACTGGGGTCGATGTAATCGACTCAATCCCTTTGTCTGTCCTTGTTTGTCCCCTCAATGTTTAGCCCCTTGTGGGCAATAAAAGAAATAAGAACCGTTAGCACGCCGGGCGAAATGCTTAGCGGTAATTCGCCCGTCGCTACGTTCTGAGTTCAAATCCCGCCGAGATCGACTTTGCCTTCCATGCCTTCGTGGTTGATAAAACGAGTACCAGCCACGCACTGGGGTCGATGTAATCGACTTACTTTCTCCTCCGAAATTGCAGGCCCTGTGCCAAAATTTGAAGACATTATTATTTAGTAGTGACGATCATGTTGATGATCATTATGATGATGGTGGTGGTGGTGTTTGTAGTGGTGGTGGTTGTAAAAGCAACGATCTTTTTTGACGCTGTTGTTGGTGATGACGACAAGACACCGACGATGTCTAGCAATTAATAACTTTGTTTTAATGCGCACAGAATGTTGATGGCATTTTAACAGCATCAAACAATGTTGGCATCCTTGTCAGTGGACATGATTGTGGTAGTAGTAGTAGTAGTAGTAGTAGTAGTAGGTTACAAAACATTATAGGATCGAGTATGACGAGACGATGTGGTACAGGAACTGGATATACCAAGAATAGGACGCAATGTTATCGAAGCTTAAAAATCGGAATACATTTAGAGTAGCCAGAACTATTGTGTCCACTATAATGAAGGCGACACTCCAGCCATGACCTTAGCCTTGATGGCTAGATTAAGAGTTAAAGATCTAATCCAGTATAATAAGTGAAGTTGTTGCTGCTGTCGCCGTTGCTGCTCCTGCTGTTGTTTTTGTTGTTGTTGCTTAAGCTCAGGTCAAAGTTATTATCTAAGTTATTTCAACTAGAACCACTTCGTTTTGTTTTT
>NC_068988.1:93054803-93060152 GCF_001194135.2 Octopus bimaculoides
ATTTATCGAAATATGAAATCATGTTTGGGCAATCTTTTAAAGGTCGCCGGATTGAACGTTCAACAAAACATTTAACTGCGCTCATAAAAAAAAAAAATAGCAAGCAACAAAGGAGATCCCTGGTAGTTTATCATCAGTTTAAATATCACCCGAGGACACTGTTCTATGAAAGCATGCTCTAACGAACAAACACTCTATATGTTCATTGAGAGATGCAGCATATTTGTATGGCTGTAATATCTTAAATTGTAGGCAATCTCGAACACCATCCGATCTCAGAATATTCCATCAATCGCACGCATAAAGGAATTCCACGTGTGCTTCGAGAAAAGTCCAGTTTCATCGACATTGTGTACGTGTTCTGTGTATAGTTTAATTTCACGGTCTATCATTTTGGTATTCGACGTATTTGTCCAAAGTCGTCTTTAGCTTATCTGTCAGATTACTTTTATTAGTCCTGGAAACGTGAATATCAGATCCTCCAGTGGGATAAGCATATCTTCATGGAAGGTGGACATTTTCAGCATTTTCCTTTCTTTATCTGCGGGTTTATTCTTTTCTCCATCTTTGCCTTCAATTTCTTTCCTTATTGTCTCCAGAGGTTTACCACTTTTTGCTAACTTTGTGCTGAAAGGAGGACGGGACCACTCGGCTTTTCGATTGTCTTCCTTCGTGAACCTTTTTGGTGCTGGTAATACTGAGGTTGAGTCATTTCATATTGTTCCAATTTCCGCTCTATTTAACCTCAGAGCTTCGATCAGGTGAAAGCAGGAGTAACAGTAACATTAAGCATGGTCTTCGCTTCAGGAACCTACTATCCATCCTCTTTCTTTTGCTTTTCTACCTCTTGGCCTTCAGATGGTCTTTACAAACACAAGTGTCACACAAGGACTTCTGCCCTGCATCTCAAGTCTGACTGACCTCCTCTCTGTCCTCACACAGCTATGTAACTCCAGGATAGTTTTGTAGTCTTCAGAGGTTATTAGTACTTGACTATCCGTTAATATCCCATACGATTACATCTTGTGAATTGTCTCCGCGTTCAATCCTTAGTCATATTCTTTTCTACTCTAGCCACAAGGCCCGAAATTTTTGGGGAGGAGGCCAGTCGATTAGATCGACCCCAATACGCAACTGGTACCTAATTTATCGACCCCGAAAGGATAAAAGGCAAAGTCGATCTCGGCGGAATTTGAACTCAGAACGTAAAGACAGACGAAATACCGTTAAGCATTTCGCCCGGCGTGCTAACGTTTCTGCCAGCTCGCCGCCTTAACCCCTAGTCATATTGTGCTACAACAGTAACAATGAACCAAAGGCCTACGTCAATACTAATATCTGTGCTAATGTCACGTTTACTTATCCTGGCTTTATATTGCAAAATTTTAATATTTTCACGCTTCCATATACCCTACTGTATGGAAACATTCTTTTTCTTTTTTTCATTGACGAATTTCACACAACTTCGTCGAGCAAGGAGGCAGATTCCAATTTCCTTTATATTCCTCTTGATGCCTTTTGATACTGTTCTCAAGGGCCCAACAATAATTGACACTATCTTCATTTTCCATAGCCGGGCTATTTCGTACTTAAGAGGCTTCTTCTTCTTCTTCTTCTTCTTCTTCTTCTTCTTCTTCTTATTATTATTATTATTATTATTATTATTATTATTATTATTATTATTATTTCAAATTGTGGCCCAAGGTCAACAGATTTAGCGGAAGTGGGTTAGCAGTTTGCAGCTACCCCAGTATTTGATGGTACTCTATTTTATCGACCCCGAAAAGATAAAATAAAAAAGTTGATCTTTGTAGGATTTGAAGTCAGAACAGAAACTTCTGAAACAAATACCATACACCATCTTTTCGACGTTCGAACGGTTCTGCCCCCACAATTATAGGCGCAAAACCACACTTTTTGGAGAAAAATTGTAGTTCATAAAATCGACTCAGTTATGAAAGGCAAAGCCGGTTCAGGTCGGATTCGAACTCAAACAGTAAAGGTTCACAACAAAATAACTCAGTGCATTTTAGCTAAAACTCTAACGATTCTACCAATCCCCTGTAAGTTGTATAAACAAGAATGGCAACAACAATAATCAAGTAATAATGCCATATATTTTATATCTATTATTAAATTTTGCAAGTCATTCTACCTGAGATTTACTTACAGGGTAAATGAGACGGCAGTTGGCACGTCTTTCCTTTGACTGTCGTTTGAGGTACATTGATATGATACAATTCAATTCAAATTACTTTTATTACTATTATATATAATTACAGGTGAAAGTGAGGTATTCACTGATACTAAAACTCATGACGATACAGCATGATTGGAGAAAAAATAACAAAAGTATTTTGTTGTTTGACAGGAAACGAGTTTTCCGCTTCATGCGAATTGTTAATGGCAGTTTAGAGAAATGGCAAAAGATATTAGAATTTCAATGTTATAATCACCTCCAGATGTCTGCCACTTTGAACAAACGCCGTAACTCTAGCGTGAAGGAGAAGCCTTGTTCTATCCGGCATTAAGCCACTTCTTAGACATGGATGGGTGTGTTCAACCGTGTGCAAGACATTGGGGAAAAGCAACGGTGTGGATAATGTGATTATAGGGAGATTTAGGTTGTACGGGAAGAGAGAGAGAGAGAGAGAGAGAGAGAGAGAGAGAGAGAGAGAGAGAGAGTGAGAGGGAGAGAGAGAGAGGGACAGAGAGTGACAGAGACAGACAGACAGACAGGGAAACAGTGTAAGAAAAACCATGTTCAGGTGGAGCGCTAAAACAATGTATACTACAAACACTACACAAAATTTACACTTTATATGTATATAATTATGTACATGTGTACATACTTATATACATGTGTACATACATACATACGATGGGGTGTTGAAAAATTCCAGGCTTTGAGTAAGAGAAACTACAAACACAAATACATAAAAAAAAGTGTGCACAGGCTGTGATTACCTGTACTGCGGCAAATGACAAATAGTGCATTGAGAACCCAGGTTCGAATTTTCCCCAAGACACCTGACGAAGGCTGGAAGGTCTATCAGCCGAAACGTTGTGTTAACAACAAACAAGATGAGGATAAATATCTGTCAAATATAAATAATGTAAATAATGTACATAATTCCTCATCTCTTAAATATAGAATCGTGTATTGCTTATATTATTTTCAGGGAGAGTACGCACCATGTACGCTATTCTTGAAAAATATGATTACATGTAATCAAATATGCATAATATGGTCTAAAGAATATTCGCCTTCTTTTCTTAACACTTTGAGCGACGGCTTTGTGAGTGCAATAGTTAATCCAGACACGTTTTTTTCTCTCCGTTATTTTCTGCTCTCTCCATCTGTTTTCTCTCCTCGTTCCTTTCAAAAGAAGAGCGTAAGATCGAAACGTCAAAGACTCTTCCACTTCTCTTAAGCGTCAAGTGGTAATTATTTTATCAACACCGGAAAGATGAAAGGCATAGTCGACCTCGGTGGAATTTGAACTCAGATTGTAAAGACAGACGAAATTCCGCAAAGTGTTTTTCCACGTGCAAACGATCCTACCAGCTCGTCACTTTAGCACTTGCAAAATAATGGCAATAGTATCATAATATTAACTCTACCAATTTTATCTTCCTGTTATGTGTATTAACATAGGTGCAGGTGTGGCTGTGTGGCAAGAAGCCTGCTTCCCAATCACATGGTTCCGGGTTCAGTCCCACTGCATGGCACGTTGAGAAATTGTCTTCTACTATAGGCCCAGGCCTACCAAGTTTTATCAGTGGACTTGGTAACCGGGTACTGAAAGATGCCCGTTGTGTGTCTATATATATATATATATATATATATACATATGTGTGTGTGTGTGTGTATGTGTGTGTGTGCCTTTGCACCTGTGTTTGTCCCCATCACCGCTTGACAGCCGGTGTGTGTGTGTGTGTATATATATATATATATATATATATATATATATGTATGTATATATGTATGCATGTATTTATATGTATGTTTATGTGTGTGTGTATGTGTGTGTATATAATTGTTAAACAGGACGTCAAACATTAAGGCAAGGCAAACATTACATGTCATATACGATATATATGACATGAAATGTTTGCCTTCTTTTAATGGTTGATGTCCTGTTTAACAATTATACATCTGCTGCATCGGAAATCTGCAATGGTTCCATAACTACCGTCTCGGCTATAACCTTGGAGCCCCAGTAATCCGTTACAGCACTTACCTAGCGTACCTAATCGTTTAGATCACCTGTGAACTAAACCCCCATACTTTGTATATATATATATATATAGATAGATAGATAGATAGATAGATAGATAGATAGATTGGGAAAAATGTGGAGAGAAGGGATAGGAGTGTGAGAAGGAGGCGGGGAGGGATGCAATGACTTTGCGAAATTTATTTCATCTGAAATCCAGCAAGAAAACTATAAATAGAATCAGTGGGAAATTAAGCAATTCACCTCTCATTATTAGATTTCTCTATTTCTTCACCTATTATGGTTTTTGGCAAGTTGTAATTGAAAGATATATATATATATATATATATATATATATAAACAAATAGTAAATGAGTATATGCATATATACGTACAGGTATGTGCATACCGACATCCACCTGTATGTATAGGTGCATATCTGGGTACAGGACATTGCAAACAAAACGTAGACGAGAAAACACACAAGCCACATAGAGAACATTCTACTTCATCAGCTACCCCCGTTTTAACACCGGCGTTTCGAAGAGCTGGGCAGGACGCATCGCTAAAACGGCTCTTCCCATGGACCGCAAATTTTAGAGCGTGTAAAATTCCTGAGATCCATGGTGAGTTCTCTCCAGCGGTTTTTGTCCCTCATCATTGATGCCATGTCCTGTGTCTTCCAGAGACAAATGTCTGTCCTTAGGCCATCAGCATATGTCATATTCGGTCTCCCTTTTCTCCTGTGTCTGTGTAGGGGCTGTCACGGGAGCACTGAGTGCACTACAAACTCTTAATGACGATCAGCATGTCCAGCTGACCCCAGTCACCTCTGTGTTATTTTCGAGCTAACATTTGGAAGGTTCCCGAACTGCTCTGAGTTCTTCATCCTCAGCGTATACTGATTAACATTCAGAGACATCTTCAGCATTCTCGTGTAGCACCCATCTACCATGTGGGTGAGTTTCTTGGTCAATATCCAAGTCTCAGACACCGGAATTTGAACTCAGAACGTAGCGGCAGACGAAATACCGCTAAGCATTTCGCCCGGCGTGCTAACGATTCTGCCAGCACGCCGCTTTAATATATATATATATATGATATATATATATATATATATATATATATA
>NC_068988.1:93060332-93062666 GCF_001194135.2 Octopus bimaculoides
ATATATATATATATATATATATATGTATGTATATATATGTATATATATATATATAGATATATAGGTGTGTATGTGTGTATGTATGTATGTATTAAGAGCCGCTGGTGAGAATTAAGGTGGTCTACACCAAAATTCGAAATCGCGATACGCCTACATGCGCTAGGGACTTACTCCATTTTGTCAGTCATTAAGTAAAGTATAGTGCTATAGTGGCTTTGGAGTTAATTTAACTCTTATTTTAGCATAAGCGATGATAGCCAGCACCCTCCGTCACGTTTGTGACCTCTATTAATATACATGTATATATATATTTATATTCATTTATACACACTCCCCAACACATATATAGACGCAAGTATATTGATTTATGTGTAGGTATGTATATGTACGTTTACACTCAAACTTATGAAGACAGAGAAAAAGAAAAGACAACAAAAGACAACAAAAGAAAGGGAGGTGTTTTTTACTTAACGAATGAGTAAGAAAGGCAGAGATAAAATGACTTTGCAAAATATCGATTACATCTCGCATTTAAAGAGCATGATGCAAAAACTAAATTTAACATTCGGTGGAAAATCCTAGAGAGAAATGCATTGTAGATTAATGAACCTAAAATGTGCAACTCATGTACACTTGAAAACATGATAAAAATTCGGTAAATCTATAAACCATGATCGCTGAAGTTTTTCGAAATGCCGCTACTGTTTCACGTCCATTGCTAAGTTAATTCGAGCCAAGTTCCTTCCCTTAAATCCTAATAGCACCTTTGCCGTCTACAACAGCTATATAGTGTCTTATGCCGGAAATATGCATAAATTCTGACCACGTGACCTGCCACAGATGATGAAAACAAAGCTTCCCAACGACCAATGAGGATCTTCCTTCCATGTTGCATGACGCACATTTGATTAGATTTGTGTCTGTGAAACCCCGAGTAATGGACGCTTGAGGCGACAACTTTGCATCTGTATGTGTATGCTTACATACATACACATGCACACACGCAAACACACACGCACGCACACACACACTCACAGTGTGATATATAAAACCCATGGCGTGCCACCTCTGAACGTTATATCCTTCATTTCTTTAAAAATAAATCACAAACATTAAGTTATGAGTTTGAGAGAGATTTGACAATTAGATCCAACAAAGAGACTGCATCATCAGTGGGAGTATAGTTTAGTGACAGAGTGTACGATTGAAGTAAGAATTAAGTTTTGTTTTCATAGCGTTTATGCCTTTGTTTCCTTCAGTTTAACAGCCTATATTTCTGGACAAAATATACGTGAGGTTGCACCTTTCTTTGGATCAAGTTAACAACGTCCAGAGGGTTAAATCTTCACAAAAATGCAACAGAAGATCTTCAAAGGTTAGCATCTTAGACAAGATAACTTCAAAGCATGTCATTTTAGATCACTGAAAATCATGAAAGCTCATCACTTCAGAAACTTATCATTTCAAACCGGCTGACCGACAGATCAATTAACAGGTATGATTAGACAAATCAGCAAAATATTTGCATTATAGTGAGAAATCTTTTATAATCAGATTGATTTCCCAACATGTGCCAGCTGAAGAACGTAGTGGTGGAAGAGGCCATCTAGGTACAATGTAATCAAATAACGATATTCTTCTCCACAAAGATCAGAAGTCAAGGTACTTTTACACTTCATTTACTTTACACCTGTAAGCTGTGTGTGTGTGTGTGTGTGTGTGTGTGTGTGTGTATGTGTGTGTGTGTGTGTGTGTGTGACATAAACAGAATGAATCGGTTCATTCTAACTTCTTGATATATGTGTGTGTGTGTGTATCTGCATAGTATGCCTTCATTTTTCTAGTTGGAAAAAGTCACGTACGCACATGCACCTGAATTCAAGCGATAAAAAAAACATCCAGTCTAACGTATTTGCATTTCGCATCAGAGGTGAGTCCGTTTGGTTGGATACCAATCGTTAGAATGGGAAGGGGTAGAGATGGTGGGTAGGGTTTCTTAGTACACTGACCCTCTACTAGCAACCCGAACTGATATTGAGAAATTAGAGTGCTCAACTGTAATATGATCAAGATCTTAGTCCCAGTATTGCTAGTAGTAGTAGCAGTAGTAGTAGTAGTAGTAGTAGTAGTAGTAGTGGGGTGAGGTGGTGGTGGTGCTGATGATTGTATTGGTAATGGTAGTGGCAGCGGCGGCGGCGGTAAAGGTGACAATGTTGATGGTAATGGTGGTGGTGGTGGTGGTGGTGGTGGTGCTGCTGCTGCTGCTGCTGCTGGTGTTGGTGGTGCTGGTGATGGTGATGCTGGTGATGGTGATGGTAGTAGCGGTGGCTGTAT
>NC_068988.1:93062831-93066616 GCF_001194135.2 Octopus bimaculoides
GAGAGAGAGAGAGAGAGAAAGAGAAAGAGAGAGCATTGGACTTAATTCGATCTAAGAACAATTTTCATGTTATGATTGTTGTTGTTGTTGTTGTTGTTGTTGTTGTTGTTGTTGTTGTTGTTAAGCCCCAGGATGACACTTTTCAAACAGATTTATGGCGGACCATTTAGTAATTTATTAAGGCACATTATGTCGAAGACTAGATTAGCCTTTTAATCTAAAGTTCAACCACCACACAGATGCTCCCTCACTGGTTTGTGCGTGCTTATGTGTAGCTCTATATGTGTGTGTTAGTCTCTGCGTATGTGTGTGTGTGTGTGTGTGTGTGTGTGTGTGTGTGTGTGTGTGTGTGTGTATGAAAACGTGCCAAGGCGCGTGGCTTAGGGGTCAGGGTACTCGGCTTACGATGGTAAGGTCCTTGAACAAGACACTTAATTTCACTATCCTCCAGTCCACTCGTCTGGAAAAAACAATGAGTTGTACCAGTAATTTAAGGAGCCAGCCTTGTCATATTCTGCGTCACGTTGAATCTCCTTCATAACTACGTTAAGAGTACATGCTTAAAGGTAAGCGTGTCTACGGAGTGCTCAGCCACCTGCACCTTAATTTCACGAGAAGGTTGTTCCGTTGATCGGTTCAACGGGGAAACCTCGTCGTCACAACCGACGGAGGGCCAGCGAGTGCAGAGTCTTCTGTGCAAGACAAACTGCATTCGATGGCAAGACTCTAGCTTGGGAATTTTTGGAAAATATAGATGTGCCTCTTAGTCCCCACAATTCCTGGCTCTGCTCTGGCTCGGAGAAGTAGTGCTTGTCAAGGGCCTTAGTTAATGGTCAAATAACAGAAGCTGGACCTGTAGACTCGGAGAAAGCCTGGCCAAAAGACATGAATGTCTTAGGCTGAGCGGTGTGTGAGTCTAAGACGTCCTGATATCACGTAAGGGTTAAACAGATTCTGTACTTGAATGGCAAACTCGGGAGAGTGAGGGACCAACTGAATCAACGAAATAAACGGGCGGAAGTAAATGGGAGGCCATAGTTGTATATTTCCACGGAAATTCATGAATCTTCAGGTTTTTGGAATGAAGGTCCTTGATAACCGACATTTATAGACATGGCACTTGAAGAGAAGTAAAATGGAGCGGAGACATGTTGAGAGAGAGAAGTGCAGAGTGAGGGTTGGATGAGAAGTAGATAGGCGAGTTTAGTTCAAATGAAAATAGATATGTATAATATTGATATCTATGCCATAAATATTGCACTCGTTGATCTATTCGTGACGGTTAATGACAAGAAGTTATTATATACGTGGTCCTTCGATATCTTCCTTTAAGATTTATTGGAAGATATGATGACCACGAGAAAAAGAACAAGTTCTTTCTTAAATATCTTTTAACTTAGCAATGGCTGCTACTGTTGACAAACAGTCTATATATATAACGTACGAGGGCCGCCTGGTGGCCGTTTTACCAACAGAAATAGTAGCCAAATTTTATCAAATAACACTGCACTTGCTTTGAAGCTAGACTAGCACACCGGACAGGGTAAACCTATACACAAAGAAACACAGACGGGATGGTCGAGGCTGGGATGCCTATATTCACAGGTTTGATTTATCATTGTTAACAATCTACAACTGTATTAGTTTTACACACACACACACGCACACACACACACACACACACACACACACACACACACACACACACACACACACACACACACACACACACACACACACACTCTTGAGTAAACAGAATTTTTCTTTAGAATATTTTATGGACGTTAAATATTCAACTATGTCGAACGAAGCTGGGCCGGCTCAATGTATATCATTCACATGATAAAGAAATCTTCTGAATAACGGTGTACCCTTTCAGATAGCAGAAATGCCTATTTATAAATTATAAAGATTATCATAGACGAAAAACTATCAATAAAATAAAGTAAGTAACGAGTGTTTCTAAAATGTAAAAGGGAATCACATTGGAGAATTTCTCTATCTTGTCAATGGTTCGAGTTAAAAGAATTTAATGCCCATAAAATGTTCTGAAGAATATTTCTGTTCATTATGTTACCATACAGCTATGTCTGTACATCTACATGTATAATTATATGTGTGGGGAAGGCGGCGAGCTAGCACGCCGGGCGAAATGCTTAATGGTATTTCGTCTGTCTTTACGTTCTGAGTTTAAATTCCGCCGAGGTTGACTTTGCCTTTCATCCTTTCGGGGTCGATAAATTAAGTACCAGTTGCGTGTTGGGGGGTCGATCTAATCGACTGGTCCCCTCCCTGCAAAATTTCGGGCCTTGTGCCAAGAGTAGAAAAGACTTATATGTGTAGAGTCGCAATGGTCCAGTGGTTAGGGCAGCGGACTCGCGGTCGTAGGATCGTGGTTTCGATTCCCAGACCGGGTGTTGTAAGTGTTTATCTAATTATCTACGCATCTATCTATCTATCTATTTAGCTAGCTAGCTATCTGTTTATCTCTGTTTATCTCTATTTATCTGTATCTATCGCTATCTAGCACACACACACATACACGCACACACAAACATGGTTCTTGTTCCTTGGTGAATCTGAAAACTTGTGTCGATTTAAAACTAATATATCCGAAGACAAAAGAAACAGCTGGTATTGAACAGTTGTCAGTACAAAACTATGTATTGTTAGAAAGAAAAGAAAAAATCGAAGCGTTAATCCACACATATATAAAATAGAATAAAAAGTCGCTGAGTCAAAGGTTTTTAAAAGCTGTCAAGTTAACTCCTTTCAAAATCTCCAAGTCTCAGTGACGCGTAGAGAAAAACAATTTTATTTTATTATATGAGTAAGTATATATGTGTTATGTCTCTTCCATCAAAAACAAAATAGACGATATTAAGCTTTGCTTTTGTTCAAACATGATATAGCAGTTTTCTTTCTCCATTCTGTTCTGTTTTTATGTTTTCTGAGAAGCACTTGGGACTTTATGCACATATATTATTATTCAACACGTTATAATTTACTGCGGATTGTTCAGTGTAAATTACACAAAAGAATATTTATGATTGTTTTGGTAGGGGTGGAGTATATATATATATATACAAACACTTGTCGTTGTATAGACAACATCTTAGTTTTATATATAATTTTTTTGCTTCGTCATTGTTCCTTTAATTACTTAGACGCAAATCAATTACTGAAGCAGAAAAAAAAAAAATAGTAGTCGACTGAATCGACCTTAAGATATTACTGCTGACGATTTAATCGGCTGCGATGACTACGAAAGACGAGGTCAACACTAAATGATTTACGGTATTTTGTGAGGATTTCAGTTTTCTCAAACGTGTTTACCGCCTTTCCGAAAACGTAACTGACGTGAGAAAAGCTCTCTCGCCTGACATGGGAAATTTTTCTGACACCTCGGAAAGTAATGACTTTATATCCTTTACTTACTATAGGTTTTAAAATCGTAAATATTGGGTAATCTAATAAAATTGTCTGTTTTTTGTCCGTTTTTTTAATCCCTTCTTTTTTTTTTCCAATTTCTTTTAATCCTTTCCACAAATAACGGATGACAAATATTTTTATCGTAATATTTTAATGGTTCCTATTCTTCTTTTACAACTTTTGCTTATCGTTTTTGAAATTTGAATAAACTTTATCTCTTTTCAGACTTATGTCTATCGAAAAAAAAAAAAAAATCGAACGAATATATCTGATAACCCAAACTATATATAAACTTGTGTTTATATATAACATTTTTCATCTCTCAAATCGTGAGCAGAGTATAATTTTAGCAT
>NC_068988.1:93067175-93067814 GCF_001194135.2 Octopus bimaculoides
TGGGGCTAAAAGCAACAGTAACATCCACCCATAGGGGTCAGCCACACTTAAGTGGCAATATACTACACTTTATATATATATATATATATAACTATCTTATCAAATGTGTCTTCCTTTATTTTTTTAAAGACGGTAGGGAATGAGTTGTAGAAAAATATTTGGCTGTTATTCGAAAAGATCAAGCGTCCAGTCAGAGTCCTACTCGTCTGCTTCTATCAAAATCTTCTACAAACAGACAAGACGGGTCTTCAGGCTCGAAGCAGACGCTTTTAATTGAGGCCAGACGATGGTAAATATTTGAGTTTTCTCACGTTATATTGAGCCAGTCCGTCGAACTGCCGACTGGAGAGTGATGAAACGACAACAAGATATTCAGGAAAAACATAGACTCTGATTCCATTTCCAGAAATGCGATAGGTTTCCAAGGTAACGATATATAAGCGTGCAATCTCATCACAAGAATGATTGAGAGACTGTAAAATGATTCCGAAAATTAACTCTCGTAAACAATGTCAGTCAACTGCATTTAAATAGTAAGTTTGAGATGGATCGGGAAACAAAAATTTATGCAAGACGATAATGAGATATTGTCTCTTCTATGTGGCTAGAGAGATATATATATATATATATATATATATA
>NC_068988.1:93067824-93068060 GCF_001194135.2 Octopus bimaculoides
ATATATATATATATAGAGAGAGAGAGAGATAGAGAGAGAGAATGTGTGAGTGTGTATGTGTGAATATATATGTGTGTATCTACTGAAATATGGCGGTTTTATTGATCTACAATCAACAACTTTTGCATTCAACATTGTAATTTCCTTTTGTTATACGGTTAGTTAGATTTAGTTAAGAATCTTTCACCTTCTCTCTCTCTTTCCCTCTTTCTCTCTCACACTTTCTATATATATAT
>NC_068988.1:93068242-93071724 GCF_001194135.2 Octopus bimaculoides
AGAAAGTGTGTGTGTGTGTGTGTGTGTGTATGTATCTGTAATGTACACATATATGTATGTGTTCTTTTATTCTTTTATTTGTTTCGGTCATTTGACTGCGGCCATGCTGGAGCACCTCCTTTGTTCGAACAAATCGAATCCAGGACTTATTCTTTGTAAGCCTAATACTTATTCTATCGGCTCTTTTGCCGAACTGCTAAGTTACGGGGACGTAAACACACCAACATCGGTTGTCAAGCGATGGTCGGAGAACAAACAGGTCGGATTTCTTCACAGTTTCTATCAAATTCCACTTTCAAAGTATTGCTTAATCCGAGGTTACAGAAGATACCTCATTTGTCCAAAGTGCTGAGATCGAACTCGGAATCGCATAGTTGCGAAGGGAAATTCTTAGCTACAGATCTATGCCAGCTAAAGTATACAAGTTTACTTATGTTGATAATCTAGCGTAATTCTCTCATGATGTTTTCTTTTTCTTTTGTCCACGTAACTTAACGTAGACCGGCGGAGATAAATAATATAAGAAGCCTATAAAGCTAGTATAGGATTGATTTTAATGAAATATTTTGTGTGCGATGACCATCTTGCCTGCTGTGCTAATGGTATAATTTGGTTAGTTACCAACAATCATGGAGATGGAGTATTATTTTATTATTTTATTATTATTCTTTACAGATTTCTTCGTGAATATTTGGGCTTCTACAAATACGTAACGATAGATATTGCTGACGTCATTCCTCTAATAAAATAGCACAGTCTAATGGTAATATATTGATTTCTTGCATAGGCATGAAGCCTTCTGCTATCGGCGAATTACGCTGAAACTTCTTGCACATACACACATACATACATACATACATACTTACATACATACATACATACATACATACTTACATACATACATACATGCATACATACATGCATGCATATATCGTCTTTCGGTTTTACGTATTGCTTTTTTATTATTGTTGTTATTTTCTTTTATTTTTTCGCAAACCTATTCTTAACAAATAAACTGTTACCCAAACTAAAATCCATAATTAGATTCATTATATCCTAACTCCTTTCACATATAATCTCTACATTTATCGGCCGCTGTCTGTTTCTGCTATTACTACAACAATGTTAATCTGATCTCTGTTCAAAGGCGCTACCTCTAAATGGTATTTCGCTCTTATAGAAATAACAACCAAATCTACCTCAAATCACACTTAATTTTCATATAGACAACACTGTTGAAAATTAGTCCTAGGTACGCTGAGCTGGTGAAAGTAGCCGAATAAGACGGGGTAGAAATGAAATGGGATGAAAATATGGCCAACTCTCCTTCACAGCTATGTTAAAAAGGGAATGACACACTGGATATTGTGTCTGAAGATACATTAAATACGTGTGGTTCCCTCTGGTTAAGGCTGTTATGACAAGGGAGATAACCATCCCGTCAGAACATACTCTTTTCCACTCTAGGCACAAGGCCCGAAATTTTAGGGGAGGGGGCCAGTCAATTAGAACGACCCCAGTCAGTACGCAACTGGTACTTAATTTATCGATCCCGAAAGGATGAAAGGTAAAGTCGACCTCGGCGGAATTTGAACTCAGAACGTAAAAACAGACGAGATACCGCTAAGCATTTCGCCCGGCGTGCTAACGTTTCTGCCAGCTCACCTCCTTAGCAGATCTTATATTCCAGCATGAATATTCCATCCGTTTGTATATCTCGGACTACTTTGTCAAGAGTATTGTTTTACTTTTTCAAAGTCGGTAGAGTGTGATTCGAGAGAGATGTGATTGTTTTATTTGCAATAAATTGAGTGGTCACATGAATATACGGTATAGTCATTCAAGAATAACTGTGGAATCATTTGGTGTTAGAACAGCACAAACCACAAAAGGAGAAATAAAAACAAATTCACAATCATTGTTAGTACTTAATGTCTTCTCGTCAATGAATTTTTGAATAGATCCCGAAATAAAGATTTATCCAATAGGTATGAATAGCTGGATAAAAAATCTATGGTAGTTACTCGTATATAAGTAGCACTATTTTGTACTTGATTTTCTGTGAAAAAACTGGGATGTGACTTATAAACGGGACAAAGTTTGAATGTGAATAAATTTAACACAAAATAAGGGGTACGACTTATACACAAATGCAACTTATATACGGTTAATATTGTAAGTGCTTTGTCCCGATCAAAAACAAAACGTACCAAGTGCATCGATATCCAAATTCATAATCCGGGAATCATACGGATCGATGCCACTGGTCTGTCGTAACTAGTAATTACATGTGAAACAGCATTGAGAATAAAATAAAAAACTAAGGATAATGCTAAATATGATGCAACATACCGTCATCGCTTGATACCCATTCGTAATAAATGGCTGAGGGAAGTTTCTTTTTGCAGCAACTTGGAACCTCATCGTCGATAGATGTCGTTCCGCTTTTGCAACTTCCGCTTTTGCAACTTCCGCTTTTGCAACTCCCACTTTTGCAACTTTCGCTTTCTGAAAAAGAGTCTGTATCCTCCATGGTAAAAGTTACTGTCTTAATAATTCCAGCATGACAACCGTTGTCGGATTATTAAAGAGGTGAATGCCATTGAACTGGGCTTCGTTTGTTGTTTTGTTTGTTTATCCCATTGTCAGCAACTAAAAGAGAATTTAAGAAAGAAATTAGAACATCATATTACAGAATGATACTTGAAAGATTCATCGATACAATCTCATTATTCTTATACTAGTTCCGGTGATTCGACTGTGACCATAAGTGCAGCAGCGATCCCATAGTCTGTTGCATTAACCCAGTACCTCACTGGTGCCGTATTTTATCAAATAGCACAAGGGTTACCGACAAATTCGAAACGTAAAATTTAAACTAAAATGTAAAGAACGACCATGATTTTGTCAACGAAGTGGAGTACAAACTGTCCGCTTAAGAAGATTGTATTCTGTTGCATATTTCTCTGCAAACATTTTCAGATGTGAAAAGCTGCCCTGGTGTGTGATTCATGTGACTAATGATGAAGGTATCAGGCTTAACGGTTAGGGCATTCGGCTCAAGATCGTAAGGTCGTGAGTTTGAAACCCAACGGCGTGTTGTGTCCTTAAACAAGACACTTAATTTTACGATAACCCAGCTCACTCATCAAGCAAACATGAGTGGTACTTGTAATTCAAAAGGGTCAGCCATGTAACATTCAGTATCACGCTAAATCTTCCTGAGAACCACGTTAAGGTTCTATGGCTATGAAGAAGATCTATGGGCTATTAAGAAGGTCTATGGGCTATTAAGTCTAATCAAACCAATAATTCTGCATAGATATTGTTGATTCACTATATTTTGTTGAGTAACGATGCGTGCAGTCTTAAAAATACGAAGTAACCGACCTTTTGTGGGTGACCTATATTTACTACTGATGATTCTCCCCGGACATGAGTGGACACACACACACACACACACACACACACACACACACATA
>NC_068988.1:93073588-93075114 GCF_001194135.2 Octopus bimaculoides
TATATATATATATATATATATTTATATATGTATGTATGTCTATACATATGTATGTGTATACATACATATGTATATATATATGTATGTATGTATGTATGTATGTACGTATGTATAAGCAAGTAGTACGTCTGTCAACCTTCTGTCTCCCATTACAGCCAGCTCTCTAAGCATGCTGACGCTGAAATAGTTACGTCAAGTGTCAATGGAGAAGGCTTACGTGTTTCTCTGGCATGTCTCCATGCCGTCTGTTGTTGTTGGCATCGGCTTCGTCGTCGTCGCCGTCGTCGTGATGATGATGATGATGGTGGTGGTGATGGTCGTTGTTTTACTCCGGGTCGACGTTAATTGGGCCAAACTATTTCAGCAAACATGATGGGAGGTATGCCAACAATATATGCGTCCATACATACATACATACATACATACCTACATACATGCATACATATATGCATACATGCATACATACATACATACATACATACCTACATACATGCATACATACATGCATACATATGTACGTACGTACGTTCGTGCATGCATACATACATACATACATACATACATACATACATACATACATGCATACACTCATACATGCATACATACATACATACATACATACATACATGCATACATACATGCATACATATGTACGTACATACATACATACATATATACATACATACATACATACATACATAAGATCAGCAAGTTTGGAGGAGAGGCTAAGTCAATTACATCAACCCCAGTGCTTAACTGGTACTTATTTTATCGACCCCCACGAATGATAAAAAGCAAAGTTAGTCCCAGCGGCATTTGAACTCCGAACGTAATATCGGAAGAAATGCCGCTAAGCAATTTTTTCGGCGCAGTTGCGATTCTGCCAGCTCGCCGCCATACTAGTACTAAATATCGGTTTCATACATATATACACACGCACATACATACATACATACATACATACATACATAAATTCCAAAGAGTATAATCAACGCGATGACTGATCCGGCTTCATCTTTAATCACTGTCAAAGTTAAAGACAAGAAATTGTATTGTCACTGATAAAATCCCATCCATAAAGAAAAATCGCAGGATCGGCTGAAACGATCGTCGTTCACAATAAAAGACTAATACCGAATCCATCTTCTATTTCCTTAATCGATTATTATATATTTAATTGTATATTTCCGACAGAAAATAGATCTGGAACCCAGACAACTCAAGAAAGCCATCAAGGAGATCAAAATGGCTATGACTGATAAGAGACCGCAAGTGGAACTCTTCTGCAGATGAAGATTAGTTCAGTCCTCGCTGCCCCATTCAGGCGAAGCGTTCAAGCTAAGGGGCAAAACGCTTCTAGCCCTGAGACACCAGATGACGATATGGAAGGGCTTCCAGCATTGCAATGGATTTAAAAGGGTTTGCAAGACTTCTGAGTAGCTTCTGCAAGTTTCTGCGTGGAGCAAAGCATCTCTGTTCTTTATTTCACTAATATATATATATATATATATATATATATATATATA
>NC_068988.1:93076038-93080287 GCF_001194135.2 Octopus bimaculoides
GTATATATGTATGTATGTATGTATATATACATACATACATACATACATACATACTTACATACATATATACATACATATGAAAATGTCACTTGATAATGGACTCATTTTATGCAGTGGAACAGATATTGAGAAATATAAATTTTTCTGGCTGCATGAGTAACTTAGTTACCTTTAGATTCTGATAATAAAACAGTGAAGACGTATTTTTCCCTCCTTCCATTAGTGACGAAAGAGACTGCCAAGTATTAGGAATGAATTTTTAAACTTTTCAAAGATAAGGAAAAATAATGCAAAGTTTGTGAATAAGAAGACATAGATAAAGATATTGATAAATAAAGGATAGAAAAAGCGAAGGAATGTGGTTAAATGTATGTCTTCCAAGCAATATAGGCGTTCATTGGATTTATAGCATGTAGAAGAAACCTTATAACGAATATGAATAGTTTGCAAACCGAAATATTTTTGGGACTCGACTTTATGATATCATAGGACGGATGGCATATTTGATTATCTTGGATATTTTGAGAAATCTATAGCATTGAACGGACGAATAGGTTTGCAGTAATATTGATTATGGCTAAAAGCTTCCAAGCAGAAAGCAGATATTAAGGCTTGGTATATGTGCCAAACTTACAAGAATATAATTAACACCAAATATTTGCACCACAGAAACAAAATAGTTAAACGAGAAGAAATGGTTGATTTTGTTTTTTGTTGTTGTTTCTTTTTCTAATCACAGAGATACTTCTGTTTCCTATGCTGTGATACAATCATTTTTCGAATGGCTGATTTAATGCGGTGTTCGATTTAACACCATTCGCTGAACCTTAGGAGCTTTTAATAGACCAGGGTTTGCTGCTAAGAATTCAGACCGGTCTCCAGGTTGTGCATATCTCGATATCTTGATGCGCATTGCTCCCTGTTTCTATAACTTTAATCCGTGAGTAAAGCATTCGCCTTCCCTCCTCCAATCCACCAGAATCTGGAGTGTTCGGCAAAAGTTCATGGACGTTACTCTTTCTCCTCTAAAACCAGCTTACTCACAACAAACAACAGCAACAACAGCAATAACAGGGGTTCGTAGACGAGAATATTTGAGACTGGGTGAGTTGATGCCTTGTTCAAAGCGCGTGAATTGCTTACATGTCAGAATCGATAAGGAATGACGGGATAGGTTCGTTGGAAATATGTTATAATCTCTATCATTTGATTTCAGGATGCACAAAAGCCATGTGTTTTTTGTGGAGAGAAAATGGGATTTAGTGATGCAAATGTCTTTCATTGATAGAAAAGAAATTCGACCTCGAAAAATATTCGACCTCTGCCTCATTTCTACACTGTAATTATGGAAAGGACAAGTGTCTTCTACTCTAGCCTCGAACTGACCAAAGCTTTGTGAGTGGATTTGGTGGATGGAAACTGAAAGAAACTTGTCGGATGTGTGTGTGTTTGTATGTATATGTGTGTGCGCGCGTTTGTGTGTGTTTCTCCCTACCACCGCTTGACAACCGGTGCTGGCGTGTTTACGTCACCGTAACTTAGCGGTTCGGCAAAAGAGACGATAATGGCAAATGCTGCACAACGAGATGTCAGCTTTCAGTGTGCCAAGTAAGCGCTGTTGCTTCAAGTTTTACTCAAAGCATTTCACTTCACGTTCCTCTTACACTCCTGAGAAAATTTTATTTTCCTCAATACAATTCCTCCACTCCTTCATAAAAGTGAAAAATCAATTTATATTGAAAATACATGCTTCACTTATATATTGCTTGTGATGTGGCCCAGAAGACTTTTACTCCATTCTTATAATTTCTCTATAAGGCATCGAGACGAAATGAAAAAGAAAGATAACTAATATAGCTTTACATTACAACCATTCAGTCAGTCTATTTGGGTTTTTTTTTTAAATATAATCTCATCTTCTTTCAAATATACACCTGCTAGCTTCCTACAGTCATTTTTCTCATTGCTACGTATTTTATTCAATCATTTACAAATTTCATGTTTTAGCGTCAAAACACTTCACTAAATATTGGAACCTTTGCACTGAGAATAAGTAAAAGACAAGTGATTCAATATAAGGAGGAAATGAGAAGACTGACATAGCACTAGCTTCCTTGATTCCTTAGATACTACTTAAATACTTCATTGATGGCTTAAATACGATGCTACATATTTCTCTAAAATATGGATCTTATTAACATCATAAAATTCGGCAACCAAAACTATGACCAAAACCTCGAATATGATAAACAAGCCTTCTAAATTTTACAAATGCTTTAGTTATGAATTAAGACATTTGCTGCAACTTGTTATTGTTACTGAGATTCCCTTCAACATAACTTGGTACCAGAGCGCCTTTGCGTATTCTCCTCCGTCTTGTCTTCTGTTCCAGCCTCTGCCCAGACGTTATCTCTTCTTTCACTCTTGATTGTTTTCGACCAAGTAATCCCTGGTTTTCCTCTTCTGGTATATTGCACTGTCCATTCTATTGCATCACATATCAGACAGCTTTCAGGCTGGCACCGGAGCATGTGGCTAAACATCACCATCTATTTTTAAAGTTTCTTGACCTAAAGACGGTAGATGCACGGAATCGCTAGAGCGTCGTACAAATGGTTTTCGGTATTTAGTTTCGGCTCTTTATATTCAGAGTTCAAATCCCACCAAAGTTCACTTTGCCTATTATTCTTCCGAGGTCGATGAAATAAGCTTCAGTAAGTACAAGAGAAGGCGCATGGCCTTGTGGTAAGGGTGTTGTACTCACGATGATAAAATCTTGGTTTCGATTCCCCGATCGGGAGGTGCGCTATGTTCTTGAGCAAAACACTTCATTTTCTTCCTCTCCAGTCTGTAAATAAGTTCCCGGAATAGCTGGGAAGTTAACCCTGCAACGAACCAGGATAAAAGTGCTGTAACTTCAGTCACTTATACTCCATGGAAACCGGATGAAACTCCGACCTTATGAGTCCTAGGGCTCATAACAGATCTGAGTAGTTGATTAATCCGAGGAACCCCTCGCTACAAATTTGTGGATTTGTGCCGAAGTTAGAAACAAATATTTCTTCATTCATATATGGTACTTCCGTTATGGCCCCAAACACTTTGCTTCTCACAAAACAATGTCATTCCACATCCAAGATTCCTCCAAATGATTTAATTCTAAAGACTCTAAGACGATTGATATGCAATGATTTACTTCTAAGCATTAAAAAATTTCTTACTAGTAACATATATAACTGAATCTTCTGTGACTC
Source organism: Octopus bimaculoides (assembly GCF_001194135.2). Lineage (NCBI taxonomy): Eukaryota > Metazoa > Mollusca > Cephalopoda > Octopoda > Octopodidae > Octopus > Octopus bimaculoides. Next base: position 93,079,293 of record NC_068988.1, read on the forward strand.
GAAGTCACAGAATTATAATCTATATTTCTGGGAGATTAAGAAGAATTTGAATCACATAAGAGTTGAGTATAAAAGGGTCTGAAAATGGCGGCATATCAACGCGCTAAGAGTAGAAAGTTTTGTGATTACACATATCGTGACTACACACCAATGCACATCATTTGTTTAACTTTTGATTTTTACTTCTTTGCTGAGAGAGCCAAAGAAAGAAGCTCTATGTAATCTTTCCTCCAATAGAAATAGAAGCTAAATCTCATTAAATCAAGTCCAACTATATCTAAATAAATGATCCATTAGATAATGTAGACCCAGATAAATATAGAGGGACAGTCATAGTTAGAACACCTTTGATAATATTCATGTCTGGTCGATTAGAGCCGAGGTGAGTTAAAAACCAAAAACAACTTTTTTGTTGCCTACAGTGTTCCTAGATTCAAAAACCAACATTTACAGTAAACCAAGCTCAATAATTCTCACTTTCGATAAGATTAGTTACTCTTCTGTGAATATTTGGAGGCGATATATTTTTAGTTATAATATCTCAATAATTGTTGCTTCAAGTATTCTGACAGATCTCCCCGACAAAACTCTATATTTATTGTCCACCGACGAGCATCCATTTAAACCAGACTCTTGTCAAGCAGCAGAAATAGATTAGATTAGTTCGGCTCAAGCTTTGGAGCATCGCGGCAAATATTTCCCCTCACACGATAAAGATGAAGAGGAGTGACGTAAGAGATAATTTCATTAATGCATTTATATATTTAAAAAAATGAAAAATAAAGCATGGCGGCCATTTTTTTTTCTACTTTTCCTTCAGGCAGTAAGTTGTCGCGAATCATTGGTTCGGCTCCTCTGCACTAGAAGAAATACAATGTGTGCACATACATGCGTGCATACATAAACACACACACACACACACACACACACACACACACACGCACGTACACGCATACACACACACGCACACACGCACATATATACATATATATATA
>NC_068988.1:93080625-93081685 GCF_001194135.2 Octopus bimaculoides
TATATATATATATATATATATATATATTATATTATATTCTTTTACTTGTTTCAGTAATTTGACTGCGGCCATGCTGGGGCACCGCCTTTAGTCGAACAAATCGACCCCAGGACTTATTCTTTGTAAAACCAGTATTTATTCTATCGGTATCCTTTGCCGCACCGCCAGGGTTACGGGGGTGTAAACACACCAACATCCGTTACCAAGCGATTGTGGGGGGACAGACACAGACACACTTAAGTATACACACACACACACACACACACACACACACACACACACATATATATATATATATATATGTGTGTGTGTGTGTGTGTGTGTGTATGTATGTATGTATGTATGTATTATGTATGTATGTATGTATGTATGTAGACGGGCTTCATTTCGGTTTCTGTCTACCAAATCCACTCACAAGGCTTTGGTTGGCCCGAGGCTATAGAAGAAGACACTTGCCCAAGGTACCTCGCAGTGGGACTGAACCCGGAACCATGTGGCTGGGAAGCCACTCAGCTGGCAAAAATTAGTAATCTTGCGAAAGACCGGCGTCCCGTCCAGGTGGGGAATTTATTCGCCATGAAATCAGGAAACCGGCTTTTATGATTGGACATGACTCGATTATTTTTACTCCTCAAAGCACGGATGAGATCCTATGGAATATTCATCTCATGTCTGTAACGATGCCACGAATTTACACACAGGCATCCCTGACCGCATCCAGAGAAAGGAAATACGACTGACTAACATAAAGTCACTCACGGGCACTCGCCAGCCCCTGATCTGTTTGCGCGCTGTTTCTTCCCGCCTACCTTTCCTACCCCTGCTACGTATAATGGTTTCTGCTCTTGGGTGTAGCTAGATTTATGCCGTCCCTCCCCACACGTCTCACCTCCTCTCATACCCCTTCTTGGGTCTAAAAACTCTGTCCCTGGTCCGTACTCATTTATAACTCCCAGTATTTCCTTTCCTGCTGTAGCGAGGACAAACATGGTCACGATGACACACATACATGCATATATATACATATATATATATATATATATATATATATATATATATA
>NC_068988.1:93081695-93082551 GCF_001194135.2 Octopus bimaculoides
CACACACATAGACACATACAAACGACAGGCTTCTGTACAGTTTCCGTCTATGAAATTCGTTCCCAAGGCATTGGTTGGCCTGTAGTTGTAGAAGTCACTTGTCGAAGCTTCTTAACCACACTGGCATGCCTGGAATTTTTTTTTTTTTTTAAGTTTTAGTGTTTGCTGCTCCGATGTTTGCTCGGTCGGTCGGTCGGTCGGTTATTTGTGTGAAACAGAATGGAATGTTATGAATGACTGGAAATGAAATGAAATGAAATATATGAATGAAACAGTGAATACGTAAGAGAATAAATAAGGTAAGAACGCGACAAGTTATTGAACAAAAGAAGCATTCAGCGTATTTTATGTTTACTTCAGAATGGGATTCCCGCTGTTATGGTGGTGGGGAGTAGTTGTAGTGCTGGTGGTAGTTGTGATGGTAATGGTGGGAGTGAATGACGACAGTAGGGTAGCGATGACAGTAGTGGTAATAGTGGTGGTAGTGGTGGTAGCAATGGTAGTGGTTTGGTTGTGTGATGGGGGTAGTAATTGTTGAGTGGGCGGTGCTGGTAGTAATAAAAGAGAAAATAGTAATATCGCATGTACTATGTATGCATATGTGTATGTGTATATGTCTGTATATATATATATATATATATATATATATGGGGGGCGGTCTGTGTCTTTCTCCCACCACTGCTTGATAATGGTGTGTTTAGGTCACCGTAACTTAGTGGTTCGACAAATGTGACTGATAGAATAAGTACCATGCTTTAAAAAAGTATGAGTACTAGGGTCGATTCGTTCGACTAAAATTCTTCAAAGCAGTGCACCAGCATGGCCACAGTCTAATGACTGAAACAAGTAAAGGAAC
>NC_068988.1:93082814-93085640 GCF_001194135.2 Octopus bimaculoides
CGTGTGCGTGTGCGTGTGCGTGTGCGTGTGTGTATGGAAAAAAGCTTGGATTTTTGTTATTGGTGCAAATGTCGATGTGTTGGCTGAATGCTAGTTTTCTGTTTTGCGCAATTTTGATCTGGGATCTGTGTAGAGCCATCCTTTGACGTAGACTGTGTTTTTGTTTGGCCTATGTATTTCTCTTGACACCCAGAGCAGGTTAGTGCGTATATCAGATTCGCCGAAGTACATGTGAAGCTGCTTTTCACTGTGAAACGTTGTCCCTGTTTGAAGGAGAACTCTGATCCCTCAATTAAATTGACACATATCCCACAGTTGGGTCTTCCGCATTTTTTTACTGACGGCTTCAGTATATATATAGTGATTGATTGATCGATTGATTGATTGGTGACTTTTCAACAAATTATAGAATCCGGCAGATTAGAAACCTCGATCACAGCGTTCCAAGCTAATCTTATGATTCAGCGTCTTTGCGTAGTATCTCCATTTACATCTTATAGTTCCATAGAAGAACAGTGGCCAGCAATAGCAAAACACGCCACCAAAACAATGAGACATTGATTGCAGGTAGACTTGAATTCATTGACAATGTAGCTTCTGAGCATCATTGTCTCGAGTCCCACTACTCATAGGGTCGGTTACCCTGTTTCCATGCCGTGTAAGTGACCGAGATCACAACTTTCCCTTTGAACAAGGCGTCTCACCTGCAGCTGGATAAACTGGAGCAACATAAAATTAAGTGTTTTGCTCATGAGCACAACGCACCGCTCAGTCCGTGAATCGAAGCCACTAGGTCGAACGCCTTGACTTTGTGGCAAGATGTCCTTAAAAAATACTAAGCGTCATGGAAAAACCTCCAGGAATGTCCGTAATTTTGTGGTGATCAATAAAAATTTGATTGAGGATGACTGACTTAAAGACTTCTTTAATGATGATAGTCGTCCACAATCTATAATACTAAGTGTGCATTGAAAGACTCAAATAATACCCGTTCGTTATGACATAGAAACTTTCTGTAAAGGGATCAGCTGGTGCTTGTATAATATATATTCTGAAGGAAAGGCGGTGAGCTGGCAGAAACGTTAGCACACCGGGCGAAATGCTTAGCGGTATTTCGTCTGTCTTTACGTTCTGAGTTCAAATACTGCCGAGGTCGACTTTGCCTTTCATCCTTTCGGGGTCGATAAATTAAGCACCAGTTTCGAACTGGGGTCGATCTAATCGACTGGCCCCCTCCTCAAAATGTTCGGGCCTTGTGACTAGAGTAGAAAAGAATATATATCCTAAAGAAATTGCCTACTCTTATGTTCATCCATAATTACATTATGTTCTAACAGAGTGGTGCATCACTGTGCCATTCTGTAAAATGAGTGGAGGCTGACTAATAGCTATTGATGTTTTAATGGGGAAAATGACCAGAATTATCCCTTAGCTTGCTCCCTATAAAAATGCATGGGACCATATGGAAACATTAATTGCAGTTTATAATGCTTCATCAATTTCAGATTTAAAGGAGTCTTAGTCTTAGACTAAGACTTAGATCCTCCAGTACAGTTGCCCGTACATCGGGTATTAAGACGTCTCACTCATCCTTCCTTCGAAGAGGAAAGAGTGAGACTTGCAAGTCGTGTTTTCCGACGGCTAGAAGAACGAATTTAAAGAAGAGGATACTGCAAATTTGGATAAAATAGTTAAGGCTAGTTTATTGCAAAATCTTGATCGAATGTATACATAAAGGCATTACTGCTGCATAGAAGAGAAAATGGAGTGTTATGCCATTTAGAGAGGAGTTTAACATTGACACTTATCTCCTTTATCAATTACATCATAAAGCTTTATTTTATCAGTGTATTTAGGTTTTCGACCAGCACTCACTACTTTTATTATAAGTGGTGAATGAGAAATGTGTATATTTTCAAAGTTATTTACTTGGGTGATAGCTGCGTAGAGAATACTTAGTGCGAAATGTGCAGAAAGAGGTGCTATTGAATTGAATACATATTGAATGCATATCGAATACATATTGCGTAGGATGTGTATAGCAGAGTTTTTTTCTTTTCTTTTTTGACATGTCAAGTTGTAGACCCTGGAATGTGTTTTATGTCTTTGTCTTCAAATTCTTTTTCATGCCTAGCATTCCAGTTATCATCTATGCATTTTCTTTATACAAGGTTATTACGCACATTTTCTTTTTAGTTGTTATTATCATTATTATTATTATTATTTATTTTTTTTTTTTTAATTGTCACGGTGGTGGAAAATCAGGAACAGTACTATATCGGATTGAATGTGGTATAACTTTCATGTATTCTTAGTGAAAATGGTGTCAAAGTACACTTTTTCTTTCATTCATATCTCCAGCAATGATTGATATGTACCTCACTCAGATACTGAGGTCACGCCATTCAATGAATAATCCGACTCTCTGAAAAAAATATGTGACCTTGTACCGATAAGAAAGAAAAAAATGACATAAAGCAGCAGATATCAGATTTGGTTGAGTGCTTGAGAAAATGCTGGGGTCGATGAAATTAATAAGCAGGTGGCCCTTTGCTAAAAGCAGAAATAAACAACTACATCTACTACTACTGCTGCTGCTACTACTACTACTACTAATGATAATAATAATAATAATAATAATAATAATAATAATAATAATAATAATAATAATAATAATAATAATAATAATAATAAACTGAGCAAATATAAAGATCTTGAAATAGAAATTAGCAAAATGTGGAATCTGAAGACGAAAACAATACCTATTGTCATAGGTGCCCTGGGAATGACAGCGAAACGGGCTGATTACTACCTAGCTCAGATACC
>NC_068988.1:93085860-93086699 GCF_001194135.2 Octopus bimaculoides
CCATGTAGGGGCTTTTCTTGCCATCGTTTTATCATGGTCCGTTGCTGTTCTTGTTTTAGTTTGGATTTCATTTGTTTTATAGCTTTTGTTGTTTCTTCTTCTTCTTCTTCGTATTTGTTAGGTAGTATGATTTCTTGTTTGTATTTGTCAGCTTCCTTAAATACTGAAAACAGTTTTTTGTTTTGCTCGTATTAATATTATTATTATTATTATTATTATTATTATTATTATTATTATTATTATTATTATTATGTGAGGAAGCGTGGCCTAGTGGTTAGAGCGCTACATTCACGATCGCAATATCGTGGTTTCAGTTCCTAGACCAGGTGGAGTGTTGTGTTCTTGAACAAAACACTTCATCTCACGTTGCTCTGCGATCGCTTTGACACCTGACGTCTGGTACACCGTGCACCTGTTCAGGTAACGTCGATTTGATGGAGAGAGTGAACTAATGTACAGCACACACATTTGAGCACAATAATCAAATCATTTCTGCAGGTTGTTTGGTAAAATAAAAACCCGAACACTCCTGCATCGTTCTCGATCGGAGAATCCGCCATTATTATTACACAAGAAAAAGGCTTTCAGACAGAAAGTGCCATAGTATTATCGCCACATGTATAATACATACGTGACCCCTGGTTGTCCGTTAATAATTTTACATTGCTTTCTGATCTGGACTCAAGATTTTTAACGGTCAATATGTCTTCTGACATATGGAAAAACTTTTGTTTTAGAAAATTCAACCCTTTTTTTTTTCTTTTAAGAAAAGAAATAAAAACGAGCTTATTTCTTAGTTTATGTAGAAACTGAAAGTATAAATGGAAATTAAAGATAAC
>NC_068988.1:93088451-93088905 GCF_001194135.2 Octopus bimaculoides
TATATGTATGTATGTATGTATGTATGTATGTATGTATGTATATGTATAAATATATGTATATATATATATATATATGTTTGTACGTACGTAAGTATGTATATATGTATGTGTGTATGTGTGCATGTGTGTATGTGTGTATGTATGTATGCCTGTATGTACGTGTGTATATAGGTATGTATTATGTATGCATGTATGTATATTTACATATATTCATATATATTATGTGCATATATACATATACATTCTACATATATACGTACATATGTACATACACACACACATACACACACATCCGTATATTGTCCAAGAATCCATAAATCGAAAAAAATGTTATGCACTCGTATATTCGTGAAATGCGTGAGTATATTGATCAAAATAGTGTTAGAGATCCAGTTCACCCGGTGTGTGTGTGTGTGTGTGTGTGTGTGTGTGTGTGTGTGTGTGTGTGTGTGTG
>NC_068988.1:93091499-93095879 GCF_001194135.2 Octopus bimaculoides
ATATGCTATTTTATCCTATATATGCTGTTTTATCCTACATATGCTATTTTATCCTATATATGCTGTTTTATCCTATATATGCTATTTTATCCTATATATGCTGTTTTATCCTATATATGCTGTTTTATCCTATATATGCTATTTTATCCTATATATGCTGTTTTATCATATATATGCTGTTTTATCCTATATATGCTGTTTTACCCTATATATGCTGTTTTATCCTATATATGCTATTTTATCCTATATATGCTGTTTTATCCTATATATGCTATTTTATCCTATATATGCTGTTTTATCCTATATATGCTGTTTTATCCTACATATGCTATTTTATCCTATATATGCTGTTTTACGCGTTGAAAAGAAATATTTCTCTCTATTTGTACTAAAAAAAAGTATCATTTGTATTATAATAATAAAGGCGATGAGTTGGCAAAACCGTTAGCACTTCGGACAAAATACTTAGCGGTTCTCTGGAGTTCTTCGATTGGTCCTTCATGGAGTTTCTCCTGCATCAGTAGTTCTGCATCTCTCATGTTATCTGAGAGTACTATGCAAATTTTGATCGCATTCCACTGTCTTTTCCATTTCTTTCTCCCCATCCTGTATGTAAACGACCCCTGTAGCTAATAAAAGAAATTATTATTATTGTTGTTGGTTTCAAATTTCGATGGGACCGACTTTGCTTTCATCCTTTCGGGGCCGATAAAATAAGTATCAGTGAAACAGTGGGGTCGATGTAATCGACTAGTCCCCTCCCCGGAAATTTCAGGCCTTGTGCCTTAACTAGAAAGAATTATTACTGTTGCTGTTGTTGTTGTTGTTGTTGTTGTTTTAGAACTTGACAATCGGTGTTAGTGTATTTACATCCCCGCAACTTAACGGTTCGGCAAAAGACACCGATAGAATAAATATCAGGCTTTAAAAAAAGAAATACTGGTGAGTAGATTCATTCGACTAAAAATGCTTCCAGATGGTGCCCCAGCATGGCCGCAGTCAAATGACTGAAACAAAAGGTAAAAGATAATTTAATCAGGGTGGAAGGGATGGCCCATAACCCTTTAAAGGGCCTCTGAGATCGATGGGTGTAGGGGCGTAGGAACAAAGGTAGTCTGAAACTGGATTCTAAGCAGGATGCTTGACCAGAATGGATTTTGCTAAAGGCACCCAAGGGTAGCAGGTAGGATTAAGTTTACCATCCAAGTAAGCTATGGCGGGATTTGAACTCACACCGCAAAGAGAACAATTATCACGAAGTATTCGTCCAGTTCGACGTTCTTAAACTTCCGCCAATCCACCCACCGGTTTTATACATTTTTAAATCACCCTCGAAGGAATGCAATGGTAAAGTTGACCTCAGCAGGATTAGAGCTCAGAGCGGAGGGAATCGGAACAAACAGGGCAACGCATCTGGTCCGACATTCTTATAGTTACGCCGATCCACCTTCTGGATCAACACGTTTTCTCCATCCTGAATGGGATAAAAGGCAAAGTTTACCTAGGTGGGATTTGAACACAGAGAACAAGAAATTAGAACAAATTTTGTCCCGATGCTTAACCGCTCTGCCAATTATATTTATAGTTATGTAACAGCACCTGTGTGGTCGCTTATGTGTGTGTGTGCAATGTATTGAGCTGTGTATGTATGTATGTGTTGTGTATGCATTTCAATCTTAAAATAAGACCATAGTAATCGTGTTTAGCCATGAATAGACAAATTTTCGAGGCCAACAATATCGTCAGCCAATATCGTTGCCAAAGTGTATAGTATTTGTCTCCTGTCTTTCCCTCTTCTTTTTTATTCTTTCTATTTTTTTTTAAACCTATTTTCAAGTGAACAAATGTCTCTGCAGTATTGCTGAACAAATACTCTCACACAGTCTCTCTCTCTCTCTCTCTCTCTCTCTCTCTCTCTCTTTATCTCTCTCCTTCACCCTCACTCTCTCTCTCTCTCTCTCTCTCTCTCTCTCTCTCTCTCTGACACACACACTCACACAACTCAGAACGCTCACATACACGCACTCACATACACACACTCATATGCGAACATACACAGGCATATATATGTGCAAAGGTGTGTGTGTGTGCGCGTGCGTGTTGTATATAAACAAAGTACCAGGGCTCTTTGAGGTAAGAATATTCTTATCTCCAAACCATCTAAAGCATAACTTCCCAAAGTGGGCGATATCGCCCACCGGTGGCCGATTTCAACTTACAGGTGGGCGATGGGCCACCATCTAGAAAATGGTGGGCGATTTGAGATTTTGGCGGGCGATATGAACATTTTATGGGTGACAATGATTTTTTAGAAATTAAGTCTGCACTTACTTATATCTAGGGATACCTAGAATAAGGATACACTCGCATGAGACGTCCCTTTTGTATTGAAAACGCAAACTTGTTTATCGATCGGATATTTTTGTCGCAGTCATTGAGATGGTTGTCATGCGTGCTAAACATAGCAGCCAACTCTCACTCCACTAGATTTTTTTTTTGCATAATCGTATGAAGTCCTGCGTGTAGAATTCAAATTCCCAAAAATTTCCCTAAAACTCCGAAAAATAAAAATGTTATGAGGGGTTATATGTCATGCAAAATTCTGTGGTTTCATAATGTAACAAAATGTGCAGTCACGCACAAAATGACAGATTTGAAATCTTGTTCCTTGACTGGGGAAAAATAATCAAACTTTAAACCTCAATAACTTTTTAAAAACATTTTGCTGGAAAAAGTTGAATAAATCCAGCAATTTAGCTTGGAAAGGTACATTAATGTGCCGAATTTTTAAATTCTCGATACACTCATTTTTTAAATGTTGGCAGTCAAACGAACTAGCTCCGTATTTGCTCCAGTAAAGACATGTCATCTGACCCTGTTCTATCAACGTCTTCTTCTCTTTGGGAATACCTTACTGCCTTTCTGACGCCATCTGTAGAAATTCCTTTTCACATTTTCACGTTACTGATGCCTCCAGTCAGATAAATAGATAAATAGTGAAATAAAATGATAGATAGATAGATATAAAGATAGATTGATAGATTGATAGATAGGCAGACCGACAGACAGATAGTTAGATAGATAGAAGCCCACCGTATATACAAAAATATGTGTATATGTGTGTATGCGCGTGTGTGTGTTTGAGTGCGCATGCGTGCGAGTATATGTGTGTGTGTGTATGCACGCGCGCTTGATAACAGGCTTGTTCCTATAACTTAGCGGTTCAGCAAAAAGAACCGATAAATCAGTACCAGACCTAAAACGTAAGCACTACGGTCGATTTGTTCGATTAAGCCCGTCAATGCGTTGCCCCAGTATGGCCGCAGTCCACTGACTGAAAAAGTAAACGATAAATCATAAAAAGCTCCGTTATTTAGCAAAACCTGAATACCAACAAAGTATCAGAGAAATTAAATCAAATATCTGGATATCAGATAGGAACATCGGGTCATTTGATACTATAGATAATGTTAACATATTATACATATATTATTTATGACATTATCATGTATCATTTATTCATAATGAGAACAGTTATTGAAGGTTGTGTTCTAGTTAAAACATTACAGAAAGCAATTTGTACATTCACGGATGTTGTGTTTGATACACATTTCATTTCATAGCAATATATGTAGGGCAGTAGATCAACAAGCTGGCGGAATCGTTAGCACGGGGACAAAACGTTTAGCGGTATTTTTTCCGGGTTCTCATTCCGCTGAGGTCGACTATGCATTTTATCCTTTTGGGGGTCGATAAAATAACTACCAACTGAACTCTGAGGTTGATGTACTCGATTTATCTCACCCCAAACTTGCTGGCCTAGTTCAAATTCCGCCGCAGTCGACTTTGCCTTTCATCGTTTCGGGGTCAATGAAATAAGTACCGGTTGAGCACTGGGGTTGATATAACCGACTAGTCCCCTTCTCCCAAGTTTCAGGCCTTGTGCCTATAGTAGAAAGAATCATTATTATTATTATTATTATTATTATTATTATTATTATTATTATTATTATTATTATTATCTAGTGACCACTATTTCGACATCTCGTGTATCTTCAACTGGTTCAAAAAATAAATTTGTCAATCTACTTCATTTTGGCTAATATAGAAAGGATTGAGGGGACCAGTCGATTAGATCGACCCCAGTCTGCAACTGGTACTGAATTTATCGACCCCGAAAGGACAGACGAAATACCTCAAGGTATATTGCCCGGCTTGCCAACGTTTCTGCCAGCTCACCGCCTTCGATTCCCGGATTGGGCACTGCATCGCATTCTTCAGCAGAACACTTTATTTTACGTCACTCCAATCCACTCAACTGTAAAAGAGTAACCCTGCGACGGACTGACGTCCCGTTCAGGCGAAATGTTGTGATCTCAG
>NC_068988.1:93096242-93097401 GCF_001194135.2 Octopus bimaculoides
TATATATATAATGGGCTTCTTTCAGTTTCCATCTACCAAATCCATTCACAAGACTTTGGTCGGCCCGGGTCTATACTAGAAGACACTTGCCCAAGGTGCCACGCAGTAGGATTGAAATCGGAACCATGTCATTGGGAAGCAAGCTTCTTATCATACATCCACGCCTATAGTTAGCATTATTTGTTCATCAATCTTTTCACTCGATTAATTCAACACAAAGATTGGCAGCCATGTTGCAAACGTGTAGGTATGTAAAGTTGAGAAGTTTTTGAAGAATCTTCAATTTTCATTTGAAGCGAGAGACAGTATTGAATTTCTTCATTAATTTCTCGTGGTTCAACGAACTTAATGGAATGTCTGAAACAGGTTAGGACAGAAGCTGAATGGGAAACGATAGCCTATCGAATGGGTCGGCTGCAATTTTTAATAATATACCGAATAATTGTAACTAAACTATGTCTAGTCGATTGAGTATACTAGCAGAACTTTAGCGATTCTCTTTCATGAAATATGCATGGTTTAATGATATAGAGTGGTTCGGCTAGGAAAGATATGAAGAGGGAATCTAGAATTTGTCTGTTTCCCTATCGAATTTATATGATTGATTTCTGTCCTGCTTCTATAGACAGCTTCTTGCCGAACAGTTTTTCCGATAATAAAGAAATCATTGACTCTGTGTTACATACAATGTCAGCCATCATTATTAATATTACAATAGAACTGCCGTCTCTAGGCGCATGCGTAGATGAGACATTGACCAGTGATGTTATCTAACTCCTTCAAAATCATTCTAGTTATCAAAAATAATAAATCCAATTGATCCTTAACATCATTTGGAATAATATATATATATATATATATATATATATATATATATATATACACTCATATATCAACTTTCATTTAATGTATTACGAGCATCGCGAATATAAAGGCGGTGCTCCAGCATGGCCGCAGCCAAATGACTGAAACAAGTGAAAGAATAAAAGAATAAAAGAATCACGTGCTGCAATAATCTTGGGGAATAAAGGAGATGATAGTCTGGTTTAAGAAATTAGAGTATTGGTTTAGATGTTTCCTATCTTGGTACTTCAATATGCAAATTGCACCAACGTAAATATTGTCTTTCAACTTTACGAAGTCCAACAATTAAGTACCA
>NC_068988.1:93097915-93107170 GCF_001194135.2 Octopus bimaculoides
GTTATATTTTGTTTTGTTTTCCAAATAGGCACGGGCGTCGCTGTGCGGTAAGAAGTTTGTTTCCAAATCACATGGTTCTGGGTTCAGTCCCACTGCGGGGCAGCTTGGGCCAGTATCTTCGACCATAGCCTCGGGCCGACCAAAGTATTGTGAGTGGATTTGGTAGACGGAAACTGAAAGAAGCCCGTCGTACGTGTGTGTGTGTGCGCGCGCGCTTGTGTCTTTGAGTCTGTGTTTGTCCCCCAGCACCACCACCACCACCACTACTTGACAACTGCTGCTGAGGAGTTTATATCGTTTTAACTTAGCGGTTCGACAAAAGGAATCGATATAAAAAATAAGAACTTACGTCGATTCATTCGACTAAAAAATTCTTTAAGGCAATGCCCCAGCATGGCCACCGTCTGATGACTGAAACAAGTAAAATACAAAGGATGTAATTACATCAGGGCCACCTTTGCTTATAGATCTGCTCAATACGGCTAACCTAGAGCTAACAACATATGGAGTACTCTAAATTAACCTTAGAGTAGGGCTTTGTTTCTGTTTTGTTTTGTTTTGTTTTTTCTGGTGGTGGTGGGGTTGTTTTTCCATATGAAAAAGGGAGGAAAACCTTCTAATATCGACAATTTATCTTAAGATCAGATTCAAATACAATGGGATTCAGTAACAGATAAATTGTACAGGTGGCTGTTACTCTATAAACTCAACCTGTGTGGTTTAAACCTAATATGAAATACACGGTGAACAGTTTAAACATTTCTTCTTCAAAAGTGGAGCTGACAGCCATGATTCATTTACTTGTTTAATAATGTTTTACATAAAGTACATCGGATCTGGTTTCAAAATTTGAAGTAACTGACCTAGCTGGGTGACTGGATATGCCCTGTTTGCTCTGATACATGGATAGAATCTCAGCAACATTCCAGCGATTGTACTGCCAATACATACATAATACATACATACATACACACGCACACACACACACACACACACACACACACACACACATACATACACACATACATATATTGATACGTGTGTGTGTGGATGGATGGATGCATGCATGGATGAGTCTACGTATGTATGACAGCAGTCAACGTCCGAAAATCCTCCAGTTCTTCAAACGATATTTTCATTCGTTAAGCGCTTTAAAATACATTTTACATTTATTACTAGAGTATCAATACAGTGTGGACCAACAATATATGTTCCAGTTAATCCGATCAACGGAACAGCCTGCTCGTGAAATTAACGTGCAAGTGGCTGAACACTCCACAGACACGTGTACCCTTTACCATTTTTCTTTTTAAAACTAAAACCGTGATATACAGGGGATTATAATATAAAAGATGACCGTATTGTTTTTAAATGTAGTCCAGCCGATTGTTCCACACAAGCTTCACCTCAGCAATGTCATCTTGTTATGACATCGTTCATGAACTGCATCTAAGCTTTACAAGTAGTATGGAGATAATAACACATTTGATTGGTGACTTTGATAGTCGAACACGACTGAAATCTAATTAAACACTTATGACTGTAATTCCATCCAAATTTTGACAGATATCAATATAAGCTGGCACCCCAGCGGTCACGAGGACGAAGGTTCCAGCTGATCCGATCAAGGGAACAGTCTGCTCGTGTAATTAACGTACAAGCACACCACAGCCACGTGTATCCTTCATGTAACTCTCGGAGATATTCGGCGTGACACAGAATGTGACAAGGCGAAATTTGAATCCAGAACGTAAAGACGGACGAAATGCCTCTCAGCGTTTTGCCCGGCATGCTAACTATTCGGCCTGCTCTCTGCCTTTGATTTATTCACTCAAAATATTAACCTATTGGGTTGGTGCATAATTATTACGGCTTTTTTTTTTTTTTCAACAAATTTTATTCAACAAAAACAATAACAACACGTAACAAAAACATTTTTAAATGATTATTCCGGAGCATATTCACCATCTACTTCAATTACTGCTTCCCATTTGCTTGGCAGACGGTCAGACTGTCATTTAAAGATGTTTTTGTTAAATATTGTTATTGTTTTTGTTGAATAAATTTTGTTGAAAAAAAGCCGCAATAATTATGCACCAACCCAATATAACCTCATTATAAAAATCTGATCCTTCCCAGTAGAGGTACAACTCATTTTCTGCCAGTTGAACAAACAGGAGAAACGTGAAATAAAGCCCTTTAGTCAAAGACACGACGCGCCGTCGGGAATTGAACTCATAACCTCACGATCGTGAGCCGATTACTCTAACCGGCGGCGGCGGCGGCGATGTTCTTGGTTTTGTTGTTAAAGCCGGGTTGAAGGTACTGACAACTTGGACAATAGCCCGGGGTGTCACATGTTAAAGAGTATGACGTCATGTATTTGGGGCCCTGGCGAACAGAAAACGTGAACATGCGAAAACGACAAATACAATGAAATAAAAACAGAACAGAAAAAAATTCCTTCAATAGAGTAAAGTTCGAAATGTTACGTAGATGAGGGTAAAAATGGGAAGGTACCCCAACCGAGCAGAATGACTTGCCCTCACACACAAAAAAAAAATAAAATAAAGTATGTCAATACGGTCTCCTCTTTCCTTTCTTCCCAGTCTCTCTCCCCCCTCTCTCTCTTTCCCTCCGTGTCTTTCTCTCTCTATCAATCTATCTATCTCTTTCTTTGTCTTTCTTTCTCTCTCTCTATCTCTATCTCTGTATCTCTATCTCTCTCCCTCTAGTAATTACATGAATGAAAAGATTCGAAATATTGTTGTTGTGTTTGAATTATTCTGACGCATTTAGTTCTCCCTTGTGGTTGCAACTACTACAAATGAGATAATCGTTTCTTCATAATATTTGGATGAACTGAAACTTTCAGTTTAAAATTATACGGAAAAAGACGCACAGAATACACATTTACTCCTTTTTATTCATTTATTTATGTCGTTAACTTATTGCGAAATTCTTAAAATATCTACTCAGTTGTAATTATGTACGATACCATTTCATTCTTTTTAGAAATCACCAGTATGACATAATGAGAAATATGTTAATTAAACATTTTATGAAATGAGATATTCCATAAAAGATGGAAATATATAGTCAGAAGGAAATTCATAGAATATGGGTGGGGAGTCTCATTTTCTTCATAAAATATGAATAGATAAGAATTGAGTTCAAATGTTTGCAAACCTTCTTTTTTTTTGTAATATAACAATTATACCTTAAGGGCAACAAAATTCAGCTGACTCGTGATACCAGCAAACTTAAGACCAAGACTGCCGCTCCATCTCAAACATAGTATATCTAAGACTACATTATCCAATGTGTTTCTCCTATTTTTCAAGACGATAGAGTGTACTATGAAAGTGGGAGATTTGACTGCTATTTACAGGAGATCGAGTGACATGGCCCCTCCTTGTTTGCTCGTGAAAGTAGTTACGGTGGAAGTCGTTTATTGGATTCACAGATAATATTGTCAAAAGGTTATTATCAAAATTATTGGGTCGCAATCACAATCAGGCTATTGTGGTCCCAAAAGTATCACAATAAGTGGCTTCGGCTGTAATTCGAAACTATGTGTGAAGCGTAAAATAAGGAAGAAGGTCAAAGAAAGAAAGGGGAAAAAGAAGGAAGAAAGAGTGAAACAGGGAGAGAGAATGATGAACCAGAATGTAAGAAGGAAGGAGGACAAGAAAATATGATACATGTTAGAGGAGAAAAAGAGGATGATACATGAACAGAGAAGGGTCATGTACTGGGCTCGGTTCTCTCTCTTCCACTCTTTCTTTCTTCTTTTTCCTCTTTCTTTTCCATCACTGCCTTCCTCTCTCCCTTTCTCTTCCTGTCTTTCTGTCTCTCTCTCACACACACACTCAGTGTCGTTTACACTAATCTTTAAAAGGGTCTTCACTGACTAATCAGTGTCTCTTGATTCCAAGAAATGGTTGAGCAGGTGTCCAGTAGTCCCTTTCCGCCTCGCAAGCTACAAGGACCAGCCCAAAGCAACCAAAGCAGCAATCACGAACGATTAATGGCCGGCGCAGCCCTTTTAAATATAAGAAACCTAGTCACAAGTCTTCTCCTCTATTTAAGATAATGGATTTGGATTTAAGAGAAAACACCAGAAAACACTCGAAAATACTACGAGTTTTCAAAATCGAAAATAAGTTTGCCTCCCATTCACATGTTTCCAGGTTCAGTCCCACGGCATGACACCTTGGGAAAGTGCCTTCTACTATAGCCGTGGGTCGACCAAAGCCCGTGAATGGATTTGGCCGGAGGAAACTAAAAGAAGCCTATCGTGTGTGCGCGCGCGCTGTGTGTGCCTATGTTTGCCCCCGCCACCGCTTGAAAACTGGTGCTGGTATGGTTACGTCCCCGTAATTTTGCAGTAGAAGGAGCACTATGCTTTAAAAAATAAATACTGAGGTCGATTCTTTTGACTTAAATTTTTTCAAGGTGGTGCTGCAGCATAGCCGTAGTCCAATGACCGAAACAAGGAAAGGGTACCTTTAGGTGAGTGCTGCCGATATATGGTAAGGGATATATGGTATGGGTCTGGGAAGTTTTGTCCGCTGTGTAATCTCCATTAGATGCAGACATGGCTGTGTGGTTAAGAAGCCAGTTTAGCAGCCAGGCAATTTCCAGTCCAATCTCTCTGCGTGGTATTTACTTTGGGCGAGTATTTGCTACTATAGTCTCGAGCCGACCAATGCTTCGTGAGTGAATTTGGTAGATAGGAACAGTTGAACTCCGTCACGTGTGTGTGTGTGTGTGTGTGTGTGTTTGTTTGTCTACCCCCATCGCTTGACAATCGGTGTTTGTTTGTTTACATTGTTGTAACTTAGCAGTTCGGCAAAAAAGGCTAATAGAATGAGTACCAGATTGTGGAATCAATATTAGGTCTATTTGTTCGACTAAAACTTTTTAAGGCGGTGCTCCAGTATGGCTGAAACAAATGAAAGATACTAAAAAATGCTGCTAAAGGCAATAGACAAGATGGTAATCTCGTCCTCCTATTTATGCTTTCCTCTTTTAATCAAAAGAAAGCAATTATTTATCTGCCTAAATGATTTTTCTGTCCTGCTTTCAACAATTTCATCAACGGCAAATACAGTCATGGAATATCACTGGCTATCATTTACTTGGTAAATTGAAACCGCTGAGTTACAAACAAAATCTGATTTGACGTCAGCACAAAAGAAGAAGAGAATGAAGTTACTGGAGTTTAATTTCTTTGCCGAGATGTCAGTAAAAATGAGCCTGTATGCTGTTACCTTATCATCTATCTTATTTCATTTCTGCCCAAACTTATTGCTCTCACCGTCTATCGTGTCCGCCATCTTTTTCATTCATGTCTTCACAGTTACTTCAACCTAATCGTCTTACACTTTGCTCTTTTCATTTCTTTATCGTCCTCTTTATCGAAGCTTATCTCTCTCTCTTTCTCTCTCCTTTCACTTATCTATATTTCTTTCTTATTTCTCTATTCTCTTATATTCTATTCTTCTTTTCATTTGCTTTTGTTTTTAAGCTCTTTTATAGCTAAATATTTCCGACCCTGAATATTTCGAGTGTTTCTGTTTATACTGTTTTCTACCACTGACACAAATCCACACATCTCGAAGAATTGAGAACATGTTTACGTCAATCAAACTCCTTAGGCCTAGCCATGGCTGAATAATTAAGAAGCTCGCTTTGCACCGCATGGTTTCAAGTTCGATTCCACTGAGCGACACCCTGAGCAGACCAATGTCCTGTGAGTGAATTCGATAGAAGGAAAATTTGTGGAAACCCATCGTAATTGTGTGTGTGTGTGTGTGTCTTCACTCCAGTGAGGTCGACCCCTTTTAAGGCGTTGTTCCAGCATGGTTGCAGTTCAATGACTGAAACAAGTAAAAGACATAAGAAATTGTTATATCGGTCTTAAGAAAGAGAGAGATGTGACTGAAGCCACAAGTAAATCCAACAATTCTTCCCGACACCAATAAAAAAAAAAGGATTTTACTACCGTCTTTAACCCTTAAACGGCCGGAAAAGGTTTCATGAATGTGTAAACCAAACGAGCAAAAAAAATAAATATCTTATTATCTTAAGGGTTATTTTTATAGTTATTTTCGTTTTAAATAAGTCCAAAAACTATGATAATTGTTTGTGTCTTGCACAGTAAAATTTAAAATCTCATTATCGAACAGAGCCGTAAAATATTCATTTTCTTTTTGATGATAGCCGTATGTATCCTTGTAAAATGTTTGAAATATGAATAGATGATTGATATCCGCTGTTCTCTAATGAAATATGAATTGATAATGTCCGCCGCTTAAGGGCTAAAAAAGAAAGAACGCCTCAGAATTATAGTGCTAGATATACAATGTAAGCCTAACGACACGCTTGAAAATACCTTTGGCCAAACATCTGTTTCATCGAGGCTGCACTGGGACCAAACAATGACATGAATTGGCAAAGTTGTTATAACATTGGACGAAATTACTTGCAGTATTTATGTTGTCTCCTTGCGTGCAGAGTTCAAATAAATTCGAGGTGAATTTTACTTTTCATTCTTCCAAGATCAATAAATACAGTACCAGTTAAGTCGATGAACTGCCAGAATCGTTCAAGCCCATTGCATTCTGCGTTCAAATTCCACCAAGGTGTACCTGTGTGGTAACCTTAATCAGTGTTGACTTCCTGGTCATTGAGTGCATGATGTGGAGTCCACTCTGATACAATCACTTTAAGGCTATGACTCTCTTACAGTATTTTTCTTCCTCTTCCTACCTCCCTCCCACCAATCTTGATAGTTACAATATATTAGAAGAGTAAACAGCAAATTTTTGCTGGCGTGTGCAAAGCTTGGTCGGGCTACGTCGGCAAATTTATTGTTTGTTGTTGCAATATATCAGAACAATCGTTCTGATAGGGCTGTAAACTACAAAACTGGGTATTCGTAGCTGATGTCTGGCAACGACGCAGAAATGGATGAGTCCTATGATTTGATGACGTCGTACAATGTGTAGTTCAATGTGTTTTCATAGCTGTTGCCTAGGAGGAGATATTTCTCTTGAGACTGTTTCCGCAGCGAAAGGTCTTCCAACGTTCGAGTGTAATGAATGTGTTAAATATCATTGTGCATGCATATTTTATTAAGCACTTCTCCATGCGACTCTGTTTAGTCAATATATCATTATATAACAAAGAAGAATTATTTTACAATTAGCGGCTCATTAAAAATTAAAGCGTCATCAGTAATCAAAAAAGTTAAAGATTTTTTTTCTTAATTTGAAAAATAAAAGATAAAGAGAAGGAAGCAAGGTTGGCTGCTTGTATGACGCCTCAAAGAAAAATAATCATTTCCTCAATTTTTAACAGATAAGTTTATTGGATATTTTTTCAGCAAAATTTAGAAGTAATTATAAAATAAATATTTTAAAAAAACTTATTACATTTGATGTCTCTAATATATCTACGTAATTTCAAATATTCCCCTTAAATGACGAAGACAAACTGCAGAGAAATTTTGAAATTCATGTAATTATAAAAATATTCATCTAAACACTAATGAAAACATAATAAAAATATTGATTATATTATTTTTATATCATATTATTATTATTATTATCATTATTGTTGTTGTTATTGTTAGCTTAACTTCTTTGTTTCTCCCACGTCGCCTCTCTTTTTCTTCCATCTCATTACTCTCATTCTCTTTATACCTTCATTAATAAGTTTTTCTAATCATCAAAGAAATTTTGTCACTCTCAAATCTTCCGTGTATTCTTCCTTTTATTTTCCGCTTCATTATTTCGATCTGTCAATTCTTTTCAAATTAACTCACAAGCCGTTCTCTTCCGATTTTGAGATGTAATGATTTTGTCATTATTTCCACTTGTCGTTTCTTGTTAATGTGTCATCAGCTGTGATTCTTGTTATAATGTAACTGTGATTGTTAGAGATTAAAATGAATTGTAAAAGATGTTCCATATTAGATCAATCACAGAAGATAAAGCATTAAAGCTAAGCAACAAAGATGTCTGCTGAAGTTGCAAACGTATCAGTTGCCCCGCTTCGGATCAGGCTTTTTAAATAAGGGCAATCAAAAAAAAAACACTAACAAGGTGCAGGAGTGGTTGTGTGGTAAGTCGCTTGCTTACCAACCACATGGTTCAGGGTTCAGTCCCATTGCATGGGACCTTGGGTAAGTGTCTTCTACTGGAGCCTCCGACCGACCAAAGCCTTGTGAATGGGTTTGGTAGACGGAAACTGAAAGAAACCCAATCTTCTCACAGTAGATTTCCTTTGTTATCATTTGGTTTAGGTTTAAAAGTTCAAAGTGGACTAACCCTTTCATATCCCACCAAACAGATAACAACACCTTACGTGGGTGAAGACCTTGGTTAGCCTGGGATGCCGCTGTTTCTCCTTTCCCTACCCGCTGTCTTCGTTGCATGATATTTTTATAGAGAATCCATCTCTCGTCACCAGACACTATTCGATCCAAACAAGGTCCACTCATGAGACGTGACAGCAAAGAAGAGCACACTCTCTGAGCGCGAATAGACTCGGAAAGTTTGTGAGGAACCCATTGACCCAATTGGCTGACTTTTCCGATGGCATGCAGGCTTCGATAAATGGTTGAATGACCAAATCCAAGCTTCACTGCTCGTTTCTCAACAGTTACGATGGGATTTTCTTCCACCAGGGTTTCTAGGACGTCCTCATCGAACTCTACAGATCTTCCAGGACGAGGCTCATCTTCTAGGCTGTAGTTTCCGGCTCGGAATTTCTGTAACCACTGTTGACACTGGTTTACGCTCATTGTCCTATCCCCGTATACTGCATTAATATACCTCACACTTTCCGTTGCGTTGTTGCCTTCATTGAACTCATAGAGCAAAATATGCCGAATATGCTTCTTCGTCACTTCCATTGGAGCTTTGAAAAAATAACTGTTAAAATCGGACTGCAATGTTCAAAACTTGCGCTAAAAGTAAGGTAAAATTACTACCTGCTTTTATAGCAAGTTGATGCAAGTAGTTTATCCTGTCCCCCTCCGACTTTTAGTTCATGCAGTTGATATACACACACACACAGGTGTGTGTGTATATAGATAGATAGATAGATAGATAGATAGATAGATAGATAGATAGATAGATAGATAGACAGACAGACAGATTGATTGGTAGGCATATATATATTGTGTGTCTGTCTTTTTATCTGTATTTATGTGTGCGTGTGTGTATACCTATATATATATAT
>NC_068988.1:93107180-93111565 GCF_001194135.2 Octopus bimaculoides
TACACGCACAAATATTTTTTTTTTAATATGCGTAAGATCGAGTGAATAGGAACGGTGACAGAGCAAAAAGAAACGAAGCGTGAAGAAAAATAGGAAGAAAGAAGAATACATTTAAAAACAACGCAGTAGTGGCGCATATAGAACAGAACTAGTAACTATATGAGAATATTCTTAGACTTCTATACGCATGCTCGCACAAATAAACACACACATACACACAGACATTCTGAGACAAAGGTATATTTGTACGCACCACATAACTGTGTTAACTCCTCTTTTGTTGTTATTTCGCTTATTTATCCTTGTTCTGCAGTGGACGGGCGAACCGTTGAGAGACTTGAAGTAGTTGCTCGACCCGCTAGAAATAACAAAGAAATATCTTTCAAATGACACCCAACCGTCTTTAACGATAAAGAATAAAAGGAAGGTTCATTAGGTCAATAGTAATAACCCACACTCTTGTTCAACATCACTTTTTTTATTGTTAGTCAATTGGTTAAGGACAGACCTTGAAGTGAGAGCGCATGTCATTGAAGAGGTCACGAATTGCAACGAAAAGACTTTGACTAACAAACACCGATTGTTTAACCGTCACAAGAAAAAAAACTATTAATTAATAAGTTGGTTATTTAACCGGTTGAATAACAATAAACAAATAATATTGAACTAGTGCACCTATCTATGTACAGGTACGCATATCTTTACTTTAGTACTTGTAAGAGGATATAAATACGTGAGCATATGGCTATATGAGGGGATGTCTCTCTCTCTCTCTCTCTCTCTCTCTCTCTATATATATATATATATATATATATATAGGCGCAGGAGTCGCTGTGTGATAGGTAACTTGCTTACCAACCACATTGTTCCGGGTTCAGTCCCACTGCGTGGCACCTTGGGCCGACCAAAGCCTTGTGAGTGGATTTTCGCTACTAGTAACATGGAATCCTGTACAACCTGTTGCATAGTAATATCGTGGACAAATAAACCGGCACCCACACCAGTCTAGCCTGGTGGGGAGGAAGGTTTCAAGAAATCTGCGATTGCATCTCATAATAATCTCCGAACGTTTGCTAATTAATCCTCCTTTGGATTGCAATATACACAGTATCTTCCAAACAAACATGTATACGATGTTATGTTTTTCTTTTTTGGAAACATTCATTCCCTTGAGGACATCCAGCTTTATTTCTACAATTGCATTTCTTATTATTATTATCAAATTGGTCAGTATTTGCGTTACTCATGTCACTACCATCTCCATTATTAGTATATAATTATTATTTTTGCTGCTATCATTATTATTATAATTATTATTATTATCAATGTTATTATTATTACAATTGTTCTTATATCCATCGTTATTATTACCAACATTATTATTGTTGCTAACATTGTTTATGTTACTCTTATGAATGTTAGTATAACCATTCCTCTTATTATAACTATGATTATTTATGTGACTCATTTTACCACGAAGCTTGTTGACATTCTTATTTACTTGGTTAAATTTCCTATTATTAAATTTATGACTATAGCACTCCAAATTATATGATGCTGCATATATCTGTCGTATGCAATCTTGTGCTATCGCAACATTTCCAAGACTCCTGTGCATTAAGTGAATCGTGGTTCCAACAAGTAAATTATGTTTATGCGTTCCAAGTAGTTGGCTACCGTTTTACACTTAAGTAACTAATATTTTGCATAGGAGAACGATTTTTCACAGAGGAGCTTAAAGGTTATGAAGCATTTTCTGAAATACGCTCTTTTTTATTTTTAGTATGAAACAGAAAACCGAAGAATAATGTATTCCACCCAAGTACTACAACAGACAATAGAAAACGTTGCTGATTGCATGTTTTCTCCAGGTGATGCTTGTAAGTTAGTCAAAGCCTTGGCCAATTCTGGCCGGAAACTAAATATCTAAGTATAAATTAGAAGAGTAGTTTTTTTTTAATCCAATTAAATTCAATTAGATAAAAAAATAAAGTTAAAAATGTAAGAGTAAAATTTTATTTCAAGTTCTTTGTTCTTCGCATTTTTAGGAAATACATCTTGAACTGTCTTCTGAATTACTTGGATGCCACAACTGAGAACCAAGACCAACTGAAGATTGTCAACATCCATTTAATGCAATTTACCAAAAGTAGGTGGAGTAATTTTCAGTTCTCCGCTTGGGCTCACACTTCCGACATTATTATATATAGATAGAATTGAAAACAATGTGATTGCTGAATGTAACCATTTCCTATATTTCATATCCATTCTGACTTATATGAAAAACGCAGATAGTTAAACCTTGTAGCGAGACTTTGGCTAGATTAGAATCACCTCAATACGATTTTCAGCTTAGAATCACTGCCGAATTATATCGTCATAAAAAGCATTAACAGCCTCAAGAGAATGGGACTTCAAGGTAAATGTTTTCCGATCAACCAGCGTCGATGGACATGTAACAATTAACGGTGGCAGACATCAAAAGAAAAGTTTGGCGGGAATATGTAAAATTCCCGCCAAATTGCATTTTCGAATGTTATAGAAATTTTCCTCGGAGTTTTAGAAAGTTAGAGATTCGAACCCTCTAGCAGAGCCAACTTAGATTCTACACAGAGAATGTACTTTCCACGAGACTACTTTCGTTTTCTTCCACTTGTCCTTGCATACATTGTACACATTGTACACATCATAACATTGTACACAATGTTCGACGAAGATAATTATCCGTATGTTGTAATGTCGAAAAACATAAATATATACATGCAGACATCATTCTCTATAATTACCCTCTTTATTCTCGATTATCTTCTGAATAATAGACACATGACATAACAGATAACCCTATAGCTTTCTCTTTATCTTCCATATTGTAAAGTTTTAACTATCCTACATTCTCGCAAAAATGCTTTTCGATAAAATGTATGAATTTATGTGAATATATATATATATATATATATATATATATATATATATATACATTTGACGGGCTTCCACACAATTTCCATCTGCCAAATTTACTCACAAAGCATTAGCCGGTCCGGAGCTATAGCAGAAGACACTTGCCTAAGGTGCCGCACACTGAGACTAAACACGTGAATACAAAGCGAGCTTCTTCACCACACAGCTCCCTCTCTCTATCTGTCTATCTATCTATTTATCTCTATCTATCTCGCCTTCTCTCTTTCTTCTTTTTCATTCTTCTCTCCCCCTCCCTCTCCATCTCTCACGACAGAATTTGAACTAAGGGACAGTAACTGAATATCAAAGGAATTTAGTCCGACGCTCTGACGATTCGGCATCGAAATGTTTTACGAATTCCTCTTTACAAAGTTTCGAGAAACTTTTTTTTAATTCTTTCAATGAAAAAAAGAACAATAAAACTTAGGTCAAACGAAGAATAATAAAGAAAGGCAGCATGGGAAAATGGAAACTATCGGGTTAAGAGCAAGAGTGAAATACAGAAGCAAACAAAACGACAAAGAGAAGCAGACTACACAACGATCAATAAACTTGAGTATAAGAGGAAAGACGCAACATATATATATATAAGGGAAGTAAAATTATATCAGCTGAAAATGAAGATAATAATTTACCTGTGTTTGTCATGCAGTTTACACCGCCATGTAAACCTGGAAGTCGTGTTGACAAAATATCGACATGACTACGTGATCCATTACCTTAGTCTGATGACGTAAGACATCCAACCGCATATTAATGACGCGCCTGTGTGAACTATACTATTCTGGAAACAATGGTTGAGAATATTTTCACATTCTCACTAAAATGCTTCTCTCTCGATTGTCGCTGTTCCTTTTGTTCGTTAAATATCTGCTGTTCATCTTCTTGTAAATTGAAAATTGTTCAAAAATAAGTTATTCAACAATCTTTGGCGGTTTTATTATTTTTTTTATTTTTTTAGATCAACCTGTTGTGGTTTTTAATTCTATTTTGTTTTAAGTCAAGATATTGTTTTCTGATTTTCTACCTAAGCGTATTACTATTTTCCATAATACAACGGTTTTGTGACCATTATTTAATCAATTTACTAACGAAATGGGTTTCTTGTCCATATCTACACAATGTTTCGATATAAATTTAGTGAAATCTGAGAAGCTGACAATATCTGCTCGTGAATAGATAGGCACCTGAAAGAATTTGTGAAAACGTGGTACATGCTACCATACACACACACACACACACACACACACACACACACACACACACATACCTGTGTGTATGTATATATATATACACACACACACACACATATATATATATATATATATATATACATATATATATACACACACAGACACACACAAACAGACACACATACATACACACATACATACACACACATATACATGCATGCCTGTGTATATGTA
>NC_068988.1:93113288-93114591 GCF_001194135.2 Octopus bimaculoides
TATATATATATATATATATATATATATATATGAATGCCTGAATCGGTACGAGTGGCTACTCTTGAGTTTGTTAGTTTTTGAGTTGATTTACTTACGTGAAAAGTTACACATAAATCTACTATTTTGAATGTTTGAAGAAGATTTTTGAACAAGATAGCGGTTACTGGTTGATTGATATAACGTAAGACAGAGATATTATTTGTTGGTCGGATATTACGGAGAGATATTGCTAGAAAGATCTATAATATCCTAGTTTTATTCAGCGATATTGTAAAAGTAGCTTGTAGAAAAACGTAATATAACGTCAAACAAAATTAAATGAAATTATATAAAAATTCGACAATGAAAAATATATTAAGACCTACGATATTGACAATATATATGCATGTGTGTATGTGTATGAGTGCATGAAATATAGTGACATAGAAACAGAATAATGGCTGCCTTTCGCTATAAAATGAAAAGTGTGAGTGTGGGAAAGTGGACATAAGCAATCGATAGTCTGGAAAATACTTTCGCTGTTAAACACCTTTGTCCTTCGGTACTCTTAGTATTGGATACTTTCGTTCTCCAATACTTCAGACATATCGATTATTTATGTCTATCACTTACACAGTTTTCCTCTGGTGATTGAGGTAAAATTCAAAGACATATTTCATTTCAAAATGTAACTGAGTTCAAATAGTAAAAGCGAGTCACTTAAGAATTTTTTTCTTAGCTGTCTTTGGTAGAATATATATACGTATACAGAAAAAAAAAATAATAATGATAATAATAATAATAATAATATATGGTATGTACAAATCCAAATATATGGTACCCTAGGCATAACACCTACATGAACGTCTAACTTATTGTCTCTTGAGGTCTCTGGGTGAGACTTGGATCCAACTTGTACAAATGCAAAACAAAAGTCAAACAAAATAATAATAATAATAAGAGTCGTACACGATTAAAATGGCAAACCAGCTCCTGAAAAGAAACAGCTGCTCCCGGAGTGAAAGTATGTAAATAATTAGAACATTTCAAAGTGCGTCGTACAATGAGAAAATGTGGTTATGTGGTTCCATTAAAAAACAGAAAAAAAAAGAAAAAGTAAAGAAATGTAAAAAAAAAAATACAAATCAATGTTTGAAAGATGTTAAAAATAAAGAATAAATATCCATGTAATTGTTCAGAGTTCGGTCCCACTGAGTGACACCTTGAGCAAATATCTCCTTGAGCAAGTATCTCCTACTATAATGTCGGGCCGATCAGAGTCTTGTGAGTGGATTTGGTTAACGGAAACTGAAAGAAACCGCGG
>NC_068988.1:93114697-93115718 GCF_001194135.2 Octopus bimaculoides
TGGTGGTGGTGGTGGTAGTGGTGATATTAAAACTGGATTGGACTACTGGAAGTGCCAGGATGTTAATGGCTTCGATGCAATTTTTCGGTTTGAGTTCAGTCTTGAATAGAAGTCTTATTCTCCTATTGTACTCCTTTCTTACATGCGCCACAATAGGGTAGGACAATGTTTACATTGGAAAATATGTACACGCTACAAAATCGGCATTCCTTCTAACTGGTATGAACATCATCCTGAGCAAGTCGTTGAAGGTAAAAATGTCACCATCCTCTGAGATTTTCCAATCCACACCGACAGAACGATCCAAGCTAATCGACCAGACATAATTATTAAAGAGCAGGATGAAAATACGCGTAGGCTAATACTTGGAAGTGTTTCCACTGATAAAAATATCTCTGTAAAGGAATTTGACAATCTTAGTATATATAAGAACCTAGAAATTGAAACACAAAAGATGTGGCGTCTTAAAGCAAAACTGTTCCTGCAAGTACCCTTGGTATGGTAAAAATAGGAATGTCAGAAACATTTAGACATCATCCCAGGAGAAGCATGTCTCAAAGAAATCCAAAAGTTTGTGTTGACAAGTACGGCCCACTTCCTTAGAGAAAAGCCTATCAATTTAAATGTTTGTGTTGTATTATAAGGAAGTATTTTGCTACTGCCCTAGCCACTTCCCCTCCCCAAGCTTTCAGTTATACAGCAACATCTCTTACTCTTCACTTGCCCCAGGACGCTGGGAGTGTCTCGGCAAGTGATTGCAACAAACATGCAGATTAAAAGAAAATGACAATAATAATAATAATAATAATAATAATAATAATAATAATAATAATAATAATAATAACAGTGGCACACTTATTGTTTCTTTACTTTCTGGAGGAGTAACATCAATCCTTAAATATTACCAAAATGAAGTAGATTGAGATGATCATTTTCAACCTATGGTAGACACACGAAGTGTCCAAATATTGTTCGTTCGATAACAGTCGCACTCTTCTTATTGTTTCTTTAGTAATAATAA
>NC_068988.1:93115743-93116863 GCF_001194135.2 Octopus bimaculoides
TAATAATAATAATAATAATAATAATAATAATAATAATAATAATAATAATAATGGTTTCGAATTTTGGCACAAGGCCAGTAATTTTGGGGAGGGGGCTAAATCGATGAAATCGACTCCACTGCTCAAATGGAACTTATTTTATCGACCCAAAAGAATGAAAGGCAAAGTCGAGCTCGGTAGAATTCGAACACAGAACGTGAAGACGGGCGAAATGGCGCTAAGCATTTTACCAGGCGTTCTGACGATTCTGCCAGCCGGGGGTACTTATTTCATCGACCATGCAAGGATGAAAGGCAAAGTCTAGCTTAGCGGGATTTGAACTCAGAACGCAAAGAATCAGAAGAAATGCAGTTATGAGGTCTCACTGTTTGGCAGACGACTTCGTTGCCAGGGATTAAGGAAGTTTTCGTTGGATTACGAAGTGTTATATACTCATTGGGCTTTCTTTCATATTTTAGCTCCCCTCCTCCTTTTTATTACTTTGGTAGGAGGGTGTCATGTGAAGCGCTTTTGTTAACGAAATATTTCTACACCTCTCTCTCTCTCTCTCTCTCTCTCTCTCCGGTAAGATATGTACGTTCGCGTGTACCTGCGTACGCATGTGTGCGTACGTGGTTCTGCGTATGTGCATATGTGCGTGCGTGTGTGTGTAGATGTGTGTGTACGTTTGATTGTTTGCTTACTTGCGTACGTGTTTGTGTGTGTATATGTCTGTATGCGTGTGCGTTTGTGTAAGCATGTAAACGTGTTTGTACATGTGTGTGTGAGCGTGTGTATGTATGTATATATGTGTGTGTGTGTGTATGTATATGTATGTAAGTATATTTGTATGTATATATGTAACTTTGATAACTTTAATAGGTTTCGGCCAGTGTAGGCCCAGTCCATGTCTAACTCAATAGCGCCACCTGGTGATGTCTTTTAGTCCTATATGGGGCACCATGGTCCACTCTAACAAAGAGTTATTAGTGTTGGAGACATATCCGGGTGTAGGAGGTTGGTCCGGGATTTTTTGAAGAAATTTGTCCAGTGAACTTTTGAATTTTATGGGATCCGTTTCCGTTTTGACGTGTTTTGGTATGGTATTAAAGAGAGCTGGACCGGTTGAGGTAAAGTAATT
>NC_068988.1:93121305-93127986 GCF_001194135.2 Octopus bimaculoides
CGGACGGACATGAGGCATTTTCAAAAACAAACGAGGGAGCCTGTATATGGTTACTCGACATGCTAGAAATAGCAATCAGTTATTCTTTTCTACTCTAGGCACAAGGCCCGAAAGTTTTGGCGATAGGGCCAATCGATTAGATCGACCCCAATACGCAACTGGTACTTAATTTATCGACTCTCAAAGGATGAAAAGCAAAGTCGACTTCGGCGGAATTTGAACTCAGAACATAAAGACAGACGAAATAACGCTAAGCATTTCGTCCGGCGTGCTAACGTTTCTTATTTCTATATTGCCCACAAGGGGCTAAACATAGAGAGGACAAACAAAGGGATTACATCGACCCCAGTGCGTAACTCGTACTTAATTTATCGATCACGAAGGGATGAAAGGTAAAGTCGACCTCGGCAGAATTTGAACTCAGAACCTAGAGGCAGACGAAATACCGCTAAGCATTTCGCCCGGCGCGCTAACGTTCTGCTAGCTGTCGCCTTTGCAGACATACCCTGCTGACTGTCTTCAAAATAAGATGACACAATCTTGTGAGTGGATTTAGTAGACGGAAACTGAAAGAAGCCCGGCGTATATGTGTGTGCCCGTGCGTGCGTGCGTGTATTTGTGTGTTTGTGTTTGTTCTCATACTATCGCTTGACAATTGTTGTTGGTGTGTTTACGTCCCCGTATCTTAGCGGTTCGGCAAAAGAGACCGATAAAATAAGTACTAGGCTTACCAAGAATAAGTCTTGGAGTCGATTTGTTCGACTAAAAGTGGTGCTCCAGCATGGCCGCAGTCAAATGACTGAAACATGTTTTTCCAACTTCCTGTAAACCATTAACTGAAGCTCAATAACCAGATTTCGGTTCAAACACCGGTGCTTATGTTGAAAGTATGAACATCTGTCCTCGTTTATCACGGGTGGTTGGTTCAAACTAAGAGAAATAAAACGCCGTATGAAATAAATCAGTGATAATTCTTCGGATATAAATTAATCTATATGTAGGACGTTTCTCTCTCAGTTCTATTCGCTTCTCTCTAAATTCCTTAAGTATGAACTATCTTCGTTAAGTATGAACAGAAAAACATTTTCCATGAATGCCTTCTGAATTGTTTCACTTCCTCCAATATTTCATTGAATATAATATATTTGCCTAGGTTTATGTTATTTTGATTCCAAGCAAGATATAAATGGTGCCATACAACTCTATCAATGACAAAAATATTTACGGTCTTTGTAATGTATATAAGAAGTAATTATATTCTGTGCAACATCCCTGTTTGTTTTAAATATTAAATTCAACCTGAAGTTGATTTAATTTATTTAGTAGTAATCACCTTCCTCAAAATAACTGTCTCACTCTTCACCTCACTCTGGCTGTTCATTCTATTTATATATACATAAACTGATGGTGAAACCCACTCAGTTTGTGTATGTTTACAAAGAAACTGTCTTAACTAACGTAGCGAAGAATAAACAACGATGGGACAGCAGACGAATTGTATTATATACGCCCGGAATAATGACACCAAAAACAGCTTTTGAAATTTGTTGGTAATCGAAACACTTATACATTTATGAATTCAATTTTATATCTGCACAAACTAATTGCGACAGAGACAATTGCGTTGTTTTCACAAAGAAATTTTCTCTACTAACGTAACGAAGGATAAACGACGATGGAATAATACGAAATTTCATTTTGTACGCCCTGAATGATCACATCGAAAACGGCTTTTTCACTTTATCTCTAACCAGAACCATTCTGCTAACCACATTTATGAAATTTTTCACGAGGTAATAATTTCCTGGGTGTAATTGATCTGTAGGTCTTTTCTTTGTCGTCTGTATTCGCGTCTTTCTAGCTTTCTGAAATCTGAACGATCTATCAAGAGAGAGTAATATTTTTCCATGAATGTCCCCTAAACATCTCACTTTGTATAGTGTTTAATTGTATGCCATATTCTGTGCATCTACTTCATTACTTTTAAATTTAATCTTCCACTTTCTTATCTTGCAGATGACTCAAGACTCATTTAGTATAGACTATCGCCAATCAAACACCTACCTTCAAAGATTACACGTCTTCAAATCACTCGAGCTGTGAAACCTACTTTATATCCACACAAACTAATGGCGATACACAGAGCGTTATATTTACAAAGAATTTGTCTGTATTAACCTAACAAAGAACAAACACAGATGAAATACATTATCTCCCCGCCCGGAATGGTGACACCAAAAACTGCTTTTGCAATTTGTTTCTGTCAAGACTATAACAGGATCTACATTAAGGACATTTTTCACAGAGTACTGTTTCCCCTAGATTAAATTAATCAGTATGCGGATGTTCTTCTCTCAGCTCTTTCTCTCTCTCTCTCTCCCTCTCTCTCTCTTTCTCTCTCTCTCTCTCTCTCTCTCTCTCTCTCTATATATATATATATATATATATATATATATATCTTTCTTTCTTTCTTTCTTTCTTTCTTTCTTTTCCTGTATTATGAACAATTTATAAAGACAAAAACAAAGTTTTCTTGATTATCTTCAAAATTATCTCACTTCGTAAAATGTTTAATTGAAAGCAACATTCTTGCCACTGTTCGTATCATCTTAGTAAAGGCGCGTGCTTTGGTGATGAAGGTATTTGGCTCACGATCGTTAGGCCGTGAGTTGTGTCCTTAACCAAGACACTTTATTTCACGTTGCTCCAGTACATTTAGTTGGCAAAAATGAGTTGTACTCTGTATTTCAAAGGGCCAGCTTTGTCACACACTGCATCATGCTGAATCTCCCCAAGAACTACGTTAAGAGTACAATTGCCTGTGGAGTGCTCAGACACCTATACGTTAATTTCATGAGCAGGCTGTTCGGTATTTCGGATCGACTAGAACCTTCATCGTCGTAACCGACGAAGGACCAGTTATGTCATCCTGCTGATGATTCCAAACAAGAATAAAACAGCGCTATACATAACTGCCAACAACTAAAAATCGTTTACAATTTTTGAAAATATTAAAAAAAAGTATTTCACTGCCTCCAAGGACAGAAAGTCTTCAGATCATTTCGGCTGTGGATTCTAATTTATATCCAAACAAACTGAAAGCAGTAGACAAGGAATTATATTTAGATAGGAATTGTCTCGACTAACGTAACAAAGGATAAACAACTATGGAATACCAGATGAAATACATTATCTACGCCTGGAATGATGACAACAAAAACGGCTTCATCAGTTTCTTTGTAATCAATACTATTATGGTAAATGCATCTCGTAGGTACTATTACGCAAGTACATTTATGAAATTTTTCACGAAGAAGTAATTTCCTGGATGTAATTAAGCTGTATGCAGGACCTCTCTCTCTCTCTCTCTCTCTCTCTCAGTTTTATTCGCTTCACTCTAGATTCCTGAAATATGAACGATCTATAAAGGTAAAAGATCAATTTCCTTGAATTGAATGTCATCTAAACCAGTGCTACTCAAAGCGGTGGCTCGCTGCCTGTACGCGGCTAGTTTCCAGAAAAGAAAGAAACGTTATAAAATGCTTATAAAATGCTTATGTAATATTGTATTATTTATTTATAAAATAAATAGAAGATTAAAAATTTGTCAACTTTTATTATATTCATTATATATATTGTTTCCAGTATAAATCAATATTACTAAGAAATATTACTGGTCCCTGGCACATTGGAAAAAAAACTGCCGGTACGCCACATCAGATAGTTTGAGATGCACTGATCTAAACTATCTTGCTTCGTAAAATATTTAATTGAAGGTAATATATATGTAGCGGTTGTTGTTAAGGTTTTGGTTGCCAGTTTGCAAGATGGAAGAAGAACAGTGATCGAGGTTGTGAAGAAATATTTATTTACCGTTACTTTGTTTATGTTCAAAACCACGACGGGTTGTTATGTATAATTAGTAAATGGAAAAGCATGCGAGATAAAAGGAGTTAATTTCGGCCAGGGTGTGTACACGATCTCATAGTAGAATATAGAGTGAGATATGGTAATGTTACAGAGAATAACGATCATTTCTACTGGAGGTACGAGGCCTCAAATTTGGGGGGGGGGAGGGGACTAGTCGATTACATCGGTACTTAACTCATCGCGCCCGAAATGATGAAAAGCAAAGTCGACAGACGAAATACTGCTAAGCATTTCGCCCGGCGTGCTAACGTTTCTACCGGCTCACCACCTTGATGATGATGATGATAATAATAATAATAATAATAATAATAATAATAATAATAATAATAATAATAATAATCCTTTCTACTAAAGTCACAAGGCCTGAAATTTGGTGGGAGGGGACTGGTCGATTACATTGACCCCAGTGTTTCACTGGTACCTAATTTATCGACCCCCGAAAGGATGAAAGGCAAAGTCGGCCTATGCGGAATTTGAGCTCAGGACGTAGTGACGGACGAAATACCACTCAGCATTTTCTCCGGCATGCTAACGACTCTGCCAGCTCGCAGCTTGAAGAAGATGATGATGATGATGATGATGATGATGATGATGATGATGATGATGATGATGATGATGCTCTAATGGCTTCACTTCATTCATACCCCCTCGGCATTTCCCACCCAAGATATGCTTACTTGGTTAAGCTGACGAGGAACAGGAATAGTTTTTCTCTTTTTTTTTTATCGAATAAATAGAAAAATAAATAGATTGCGTTTCAGAAGCACCAAGGATGTCCATGGAATCCAGACAAACTGGAAACATTAAACTCCGTTTAAGCAATTCCTTTTAACTTGATTTGTTGCTCAGAAACTTTCCCGTTATTATATTATTATGCAATGTTAAACTTCCATTGATTTGGCAATATTTTTAGAAATATTATAGTTTGATACTAATGAAAAAAATACAATATTTTTTATATTACGTAACTGAAGAAGCACTGTGTCTCCTTCAGATTCAATATTTATCAAATTGTCCGGAAGCACATTGGACCGGCTATTCGTAACTACCGGGACTGCTTTCGCTGAGAATGACGAGTTGAAACGCGTTCGATTTCCTGGGAGAATCAACGATACCAATTCCATTGGAAATATCCATCGGTAACAAGTAATACAGCATTTTTTAAAATCTAGATCCCCCATGCTGTACTGGGAAGGCTTCGAGAGATGCAAGACTTCTAAATGAGTGATAAAGTAGACGAAATTCAGAATTTTTTTTTCCAGACGCGCGAGATCTGAGATGATTCATTAACACGCTGGAGGCCGTCTAACGGTCTACAGCAGTGGTTCCCAAACTTTTTAGAGACGCGACCCACTATTTATGACACCAGTTTATGACGACCCACTTAACTCTACTGGGTAAAAACATTAATGAAAGAAACAAATTTATTTCAGATTACATTTTCGTTGAGGTCTGTGAGAAGGATGATCCTGTTTCTTGCTACGCTCAATAATAGAATTAACATCAGGTTCAATGCGTGATAGTTTCAGCCGTAAAGAATTTGAGAGCTGCAGTTTATTTCGAAATTTGTTTTCAATCCCAACTATTGCTGAAAATCCAGCTTCACAATTATAAGATGACGCGAAAGGGAGAAGTACTTTTAATGGTTCGGTGGAAATGATTGGGTACGGGGTTTGAAGAGACGCCCAGAACTGTACCAATTTTCGGATGTTAAAGGTCATTTTCAAGGAAGGGTCTTTGGATAAATCGATAAGTTCCTCATCAGCTTTTGTTGATATTCCAGTCGTCACGTCAGGTCGAAATATGTAATTTTATAACTTTTTGCGACCCACTAGGATTCCGTTCGTGACCCATCAGTGGGTCGCGACTCATAGTTTGGGAACCACTGGTCTACAGCTCTCGGGATCATCCACTCTTTTTTTTTTTTTTTTCCAGTTATGAAAACCAAACATTGCTCAAAGACAAGCAGCAGTTATTCGAGAGATAGAAACCTTGATAATGTACTCAACCGACCATCTTTAATCAATTAGGATAATGTAACTCGCTTTTCACGGGAAAAGTAAACCACAAGCCCACCCACACTCCCTGAAGTCATGAAGATTATCTCGTTGATATCCAGTGCCAAAATCCTTAATACTGACGTCATTCCTGCTGGTTTATACAAAACAGCTGTGACGTTCGCCCATGCACAGCTGGAGCAAAGAGAAAATTCTCCAGAACTTCAAACATTCCGACATTGCGCAAGAAAAGGAAAACACCAGCTATGCGACAACTCTCCTGCTTATCGCAGACTAAAATCCTGGCCCGGTTCCTGCTCAACTGTCAGCTGGAACACTTACAACAAGATCTCTGTGTTTTCCGTGCCGATCGTGGGGCTGTAAACAGGACGTCTCGTGGAAGATCACAGAGAAGTTTCACTTCCCCAGTAAATTTATTACAAGAGGTTGACGTTTCCATAAGCATGATGGTCAGCGTATTTGAGGCCGAACAAGTATGTGACACCTTCCCAGTAAAAACAAAAAAGGTGCCTATCAAGATAGAATGCCATCGGGGTGCCATGTGACACTCCGTTCATCTGCTTCAAGCACCATATTGATGGCAAGTTTTGCAAGTTGCACAACGCCCACCGTCTTCAGTGAGACTGTTCTCGGGGGCTACCACTTCGCCGACAACCATTTTCTCAAAGAGGATAACGATTAGAAAATACAGAGAAAGATGGACCTGTTGTGAACGACCTGCAACAACTTTGAC
>NC_068988.1:93128012-93139674 GCF_001194135.2 Octopus bimaculoides
CCAAAGCAACTTCTCCATAACGAATTCAGTCTCGGGAACAAAGATTCGAGGACGGCCTAAAATCATCATCATCATCATCGTTTAACGTCCGCTTTCCATGCTAGCATGGGTTGGACGATTTAACTGAGGACTGGTGCAACCGGATGGCTACACCAGGCTCCAATCTAATTTGGCAGAGTTTCTAAAATATCTCTTAAAAACTGCAAAATTGTGATTGACGTCTGGGAGATGCATGCCTCGAACCGACCTCACGGGCGGGACCTGATTCACATTGGTACCAAAGACACTGACATGAAAAGAACTACTACTACTGGTGCTGCTAAGAGAAACATACATTCCTACTACTAGGTGGTGGTGGTGGTGGTGTTTTCGGTCGACTGCATTAAATTCAGTCTGAATAACAAACAAAACAAGAAAATGTTTGTATTGGCACTGAAAATATTGTTGCTAAGAGACAATGACGTCATCGCTGATAACGAAATGTCGAAGTAACTTTGACCTGCTCAGATTATGTTACTGAGGTTATTCATACAAGTAGACGTCAAAAATTATCTGCACTTTCACCAAAGATTCACTAGATTGGCCGCACTGCCTTCAGCACTCGCGGGCTTACTGATGGTACTCCTGTGGTTACGATTGCTCCAGTTTTCCTTTACATGTTACAAAGGAAACATGGTCGCTCCGTGGGTATAACAGAACTGAGATCAGTGATACAATTTCTCTGCTCTGAAGGTATGTCAAGGGCTGAAATTCATCGCAGGCCTTCGGTACAATTTGGGGACAGCGCTCTACCGCCTAGAAGTGTGTATGAGTGAATCAAAGAGTTTCAAAATGGCCGGACAAGCATAAAGCACGAAGAAGGGGCAGGATGACTAACTTCCTCCATTGACGTGAAGATTCGAGACGGTTCTGGCAAACTGGTGAGTGACCGTCAATGAGATGGCACGTTCTCTGCAAATTAGTCATGGTTCTGCATTGGAAATCAGCCACAACAAACTTCGCTTCCGTAAAGAGATGGGTGCCAAGAGCGCTTACCGAAGCACATAAGCGCAATCGTGTGGAAATCTGTCAACGCTTACTCAACCGCAACAAGGATGAAGGCAAAACTTTGTGTTCGAAGAGAATAGTCACAGGTGATGAGGCATGGGTCTATCACTTTGAGTCAGAATCCAAAATGTATAGAGTATGGAAAGGAAACACGGAGTCGCCAGCGAAAAAGAAATTCAAGACTTGACCTTACGCAGAAAAAGTGATGGTAAATGTGTTTCTTTGTGGGGGAGGGAGGTAAAAGGGCCTATACAGGAACATTACCTGGAAAAGGGGTTTACAGTCACCAGTGTAGGTCACAGTAAAATATTGGTCAACAAACTGAAACCAGCAATTTGCACCAAATGCTGGGGGTCTATTGTCAAAGCTAGTGTTATTGTCCAGGTTGACCTGGATGAGATATGAACTCAGAATGTAGAGAGATGGAAACAATGCTGCTAAGCATTTTATCCAAAATGCCAACGATTCCGCCAGCTTCGATCCATTTTGCTTGCTTCTACTTGCGATGGCATTTGCCTGGGGTAGGCTGGGGTTGCTCTGCCCAACAAGTTCATACCTCCCTCGTGAAGGATGACCACATCCAACAGTCAGCTGCAGTTGAGGTTGTAATGGATACCCACTTCTGGTTCCACTGCCAGAAATCAGAGACAAAGCCCATAAAATTTAGTGTTGAAGTTACCATCTAAGGTGTAAGAGATCAATGGAATAAATACCTATCGTAAAAATTAATACTGGGGTGAATGTGTTCAGCTAAACCCTTCAAGGCGGTGCCCCAGCATGGCCACAGTCCAATGACTGAAAGAAGTGTAACATAATAGATATCTTGATTTTAATTTCCTATTATCGTTTTACTGTAGAGGAAGGGGTTATGCCTTGTGACCTTTGCAAACCCTTTTACACAGGGGAACAAGATATTCTTTTCTACTATAGGCACGAGGCCCGAAATTTTTGGGGAGGGGCCAGTAGATTAGATTGACCCCAGTACATAACAGGTAATTAATTCATCAACCCTGAAAAGATGAAAGGCAAAACCGATCTCGGCAGAATCTGATCTCAGAATGTAAAGACAGACGAAATAACACTAAGCATTTCGCTAACGTTTCTTATTTCTTTACTACCCACAAGGGGCTACACACAGAGGGGACAAACAAGGACAGACAAAGGGATTAAGTGGATTACATTGAGCCCCAGTGCGTAACTGGTACTTAATTTATCGATCCTGAAAGGATGAAAGGCAAAGTCGAGCTCGGCGGAATTTGAACTCAGAACATAGTGGCAGACGAAATACCGCTAAGCATTTCGCCCAGCGTGCTAACGTTTCTGCCAGCTCACCGCCTTAGAGACGAACAACATATTAACATTCCTACCAAACAGTTGAAATATGCAGAAGAACATACGTTTTCGTTAAACTTATTTATTTCTATTATATATTAATTTTTTGTTATATAAAACCTTTTATTTTACAGCTACATTCACTCTGAAAGCAATAAAACATGGCTGTTTTACAGCATTGATCCAAATACTTTCATTATTTTTTCAACGCTTTTTCCTAGAAAACAAAGAAAAAAGATACAGTAAATAATTCATATACACATTCATATAACAATGAAGTTAATATATTGTTTTCTACTCTAGGCACAAGGCCCGAAATTCTTGGGGAGGAGGCCAGTCGATTAGATTCACCCCAGTATGCAACCGGTACTTAATTTATCGACCCTGAAAGGATGAAAAGCAAAGTTGAACTCAGCGGAATTTGAACTCAAAGCGTAAAGACATGAAATACTGCTAAGCATTTTGCCCAGTGTGTTAACGATTCTGCCAGCTTGCTGTCTTAACGAAGTCAACATATTGCCACTAGGAAGATGGTGAGTATTGCAGAACTGTTACGGCACCAGGATAAATGTTTGGCAGCATTTCTACCCACTTTATGTTGTGAATTCAAATGCTGCTGGGGCCAACTGTGTCTTCCATCTTTTCAGGGTCAATAAAATAAGGACCCGCTAAGCACTGGGGTCAATGTAATTGACTTAACAGCTCCCTTGAATTTACTGACCTTGTGCTAAAATTTGAACCCAGGATATCACATCATCACTGTTTAACGTCCGTTTTCCATGCTGGCATGGGTCGGAGGGTTTGACTGAAGACTGGCAAACCAGGAGGCTGCACCAGGCTCCAATCTGATCTGGCAGAGTTTCTACAGCTGGATGCCCTTCCTAACGCCAACCACTCCAAGAGTGTAGTGGATGCTTTTTACGTGCCACTGGCACAAGAGCCAATCAGGTGGCATCGACCATGCTCGAATGGTGCTCTATCAATATTAATTGAAGGTTTTGTTTTCTTTTTTTAATTCTTTCTCTTGAGCCCCAGGACTCATAAGATCATTTATCCAGACCCCATGATGTATAAGTGACCAAGATCATAACATTGACCACTGAAAGGGACACCTGTCTGTTGCAGTGTTCAAGGCCAGCAATTCTGAAGGGAGGGGACAATTACATCATCCCTGTTCTTGACAGGTCCTTTCTCTTTATCACCCTACAAAGAGATGAAAGACAAAGTTGACCTCAACAGGATTTGAACTCATAATGTAGAGAGCCAAAAGACATGCCATTAACCGCTTTGCCCAACATGCAAATGATTCTGCTACCTTAACTGACCCTTTTACTCACGTCTTACAACAAGCAGGAAGGAACATGGGGGACCTATGTAAAACCAACAGATACACACTACTTACCAAGTACTCTTTTTCCTAGCTTTTGGTTGACCAGGCTTTTTACGTTCTTTGCGGCGCAAATCTCTCATCAAAAGTCCAGCTGCAATATAGAAACAGGAAATTACTTTTCTTCTGGTTCTTTCTTTCAGCATCAGGGCTAACTTAAGCATTCTTCAATAAGCTACACTTGTCTGTTTAAACCTTTCGTTACCATATTTCTGTTGAGATGCTCTGTGTTTCTTTCAATTACTTTAAATATAACAAAGAAATTAGTAAAATAACTTAGTTATCATTAAGCTAGTGTTAGGAACATAAATTGTGACTAAGGTTAGGTGGAAGATTTTAATTCAAAACTTATGAAAACAAGACATTTGTACTACAGAGCCAGAGACGGTTCAGCCGGGTTGGTATCAAAAGGGTTAAAAAATGGTTTAAATAATGCTACAGTAGACAGAATTATCCCTTATTCCAGTCAGGCAGACATTCAACTAATGTCTGCCTAAGTCATCCTGACATGGTTTAGAGCAGTGGTTCTCAACTGAGGCCTATGTGGCCCTTGATGGGGCTTCATACAAGATTTTGTTGCTAAAATTTATCTGCAATAAACTGGTTGTACTTTTATAATACACAGGATATTTTAACAATTTTTTTACGCAATTCTTAATAATATTTAATTATAAAAATAAGATTTTTTAAAATATCAAATGACTATGAAGGTCCGGTGTGGAGGCGCATGGCTTAGTGGTTAGGGTGTCAGCACCATGATTGTACGTAAGATTGTGGTTTTGATTCCTGGACCAGGTGATGCGTTATGTTCCTGAGCAAAACACTTCATTTCACCTGTGCCTCGGAAGGTAACTTCCCAGGTGCAATCCCACGGTCAGTCATGACCGAAGGGGGTCATTTACAGTTTTAAAAGGAGGACATATTTGATAATGTCATTTTAGGTATATTATGCCTGAAAACAAAGATGGATAATTATGGCTAGAATGCTTATCTACAGGATCAAAACTGACCTAGGGTTACACAATAACAGCTAGATGAATATAGCAGTGCTCCAGCATGGCTAAGTCAAATGACTGAGACAAGTAAAAGAATAAAACCAAAATCCCTTACCCAATCTCATCTTCTCGACTGTTGCACTGTCCATAAAAGAAGCTAAGGCCTTCGATAATGCATATCGAATGGAACCAGCCTGACTGGTGTGGCCACCACCTTCTACAGTAGCTTCCACATCAACTTCTCCAATTTTCTTCACAAATTGAAGTGGATACAGCAATTGTGCTCTAAATAAATAAAATAGTTTTTATAGTCAGATATAAAAGGGTGGATGGAATCTAATGGCGTGTGAATATACATCGACTTTAGTGAAACATTATAACCAAAGTTATTAGAAATAAAAGTGGGATGGGACGATTGGGTGCAGCTGTTTGGACACTGGTGATGTGGCACGGCTGACTGGAGACTGAGCCTGTTCTGAAGATAGTCATTTCTGACACTAGAGGCAAACATGCACACACATACAGATAGAGTGAGAGAATACAATTTATTAATCAAACATCACTGACATAAACACTTTCTTCTCTTCATACACATAAAGAGAAATAAGCTAACACACACACAAACAGTGAGAGGTAGAGAAAGGGAAGTGGAGGGGGGGGGAGAAACATTAAAACATCTGATATCAGATTAGTCATTACGGGATCAGCAATGGCAAATAGGTGGTGCCAAACCAGCTGCTTCGAAAACAAACTTGTTTGTCTTGATACGATATAACATATATATATATGGTATAAATTAGAATAAACGGTAAAAGGTTGTCATTACAGTACTTGTAGTTTCGAATGCCAGAACGAAGAGCTACAATAGAGACACAATGGAAAACCGTCAAATAAAAGGGAAGTAACTCTAATAGGTGGAAAAAGAAAAAAAGATAAAAACATTATTAAATATATTAAAAAAACATACACACAACCATATTCTCACAATACATAGACATAAACCTCCATCATTCACGTCTACATACGTACACACTCACACAAATATGTATACGTACATACACACACACACATATGTATATATACATCCTCCCATCACGCATCTACACCCACACATATACAAACATGCATATCCATATAAGTGAAAATTGCACATGTGCACCAGACAGTCTTACACTCATATACATATAATATACATATGTATATATATATGCATGCACACACTCACACACATATATGTATGTATGTGTGCAAGTGTGTACTTTTGTTGAGACATGACATTGTGTGATAGTCGTAAATGAGTGTCACTGTCACACAAGCAGTGTCGTTCATTTCCAATATGCTGCAAAGGAAGGGTTTGGCCATGGGGAAATATTATCTCTCTTAGAAACAGATGAGGGTTGGCTACAGGAAGGGCGACTGGCTGTAGAAAATCTGCATGGATGGATTAGAATGGAGAAAGGAACAATTTGAGATAATGAAAAAAATATATTTTTACCTTGATGATTTAGATCTAAAGTAAAGTAAGTCTTGACCATTGATTATAAACTTTCCACTGCCTTGAATCCACAGCGTAAGAGAAGTCAGACATGATTTTCTTTTCCCTGGGAAGAAAATAAAATGACTTTACAAAAATGTGAACTCTATATTTTAACAAAATAATACTCTTTATTGTCATCATCACCATTACAGTTACACATGTTTCACCATGTCGACATGGTTTGGCTAGGTCGGCAATACAACCATTCTATTCATAGGTGTGCTTTGTCACGGCCAATCTGCTGCCACCTAATCGGTACTGCTGAGTTGACACTGTAATTAAACAGTATAATTTTTTTTAAAAACACGAATAAAATACACATCTCCATGTGGGTGAAGAGTCACTCCCTGTTTTTGCTGAAGGTCCTCCACAACTCTGACTGCCTACCATTTCTATATACTCCTCATCCAGGCACTGATGACTGTCAGTCTCAAAAGGGGCCCACGAGTGAGTGATCATCATGATCACCAACATTTTCC
The DNA here is from genome assembly GCF_001194135.2 of Octopus bimaculoides. Lineage (NCBI taxonomy): Eukaryota > Metazoa > Mollusca > Cephalopoda > Octopoda > Octopodidae > Octopus > Octopus bimaculoides. The sequence continues at coordinate 93,134,790 of NC_068988.1, forward strand.
CCATGCCTGCATGGATCGGATGGAGCTTACTGAGGCAGATTTTCTAAGGTAGGATGGCCTTCCTGTCACCAACTTTCACTTTCACAGAAGACTAGAAATGAAGGACACTGCTTGTACGATAGTGACGATCATGTACAATTATCACATGAAGTCAAGACAAGAACACATACACACACAAGCTTCCATACAGTTTCCATCCACCCAAAAGGTTTTAGTCGACGTGGGGCTATAGTAGAAGGCATTTGTCCAAGCCAAGGTGTCATGCAGTGGAAGTTGAACCCATAACCATGAGGTTGGAAAGCAAGTTTCTTAACCACACAGCCACGCCTCTATCTATTATGATAAATCATTGGAAATCATTTCAAATACAGACCAGAACTTAAGAAGAAAGAACAAAATGATTGTTGGACATTACCTACGGTTTTTGCATACTGGCGACCATCTTCATCAATAAGAGGCTGAAATAAGAACAAACAGATATATTTCTGAGGAGGACTAAAACAAATATTTTCCATCACTTCAAAAGCTTAATTTATTTATGTTGAGTTAAGTCATAATGACAAGTTCTAAAAGGAATGAAATGGTGCTATACATGTTCACCTATGACTAGGAAGTCATAGGGCATCAAGGGAAGGGGTGGGGGCACCACAGAAATGGTAAATGGTTTACAGCACAAAAGAAATCACTTTAAACTTGCTACTATAATATTCAGGATGCCTTTATCTCTACTCAGTATAGAAGCAGAAGTTTTGCGTAAAATTAATTTTAATATCATCGAACACTTTGTAATTAAAAAAAAAACGAAGGAGAAAACTTTTCAAATATAAAATAAAGTGGAAGCATACAAAAATAAACATTATTCTCCATCTTACTGTGAATTTTGTTTCATTTTGAAAAATAAAAATTTATTTCCTGGGTTTATTATAGTTTACATTTTGAACCATTTATGTATACTTGAGGGCTCCAAAACCTTTTAAGTGCTTAGGGCCTCTGTGGGTCTCAATCCCGCCCAATTTCTCTCTATCAAAGGAACCACAAGCACTACACATGATGGAACATCCATCTACCAAATCCGCTCACAAGGTTTTGGTCAGCCGAGGTAATAGTAGAAGACACTTGCGCAAGGTGCCATGTGTGGGATTGAACTCAGAACCATGTGATTGGGAGGCAAGCTTCTTACATAGATCATAAGTGCAATGTTTAAATGGAACTTACGGTTTCAAGTTGAATTTGTGAAAGCTGGTTTTCATATTTCTTTCTGTATTTTAAAATGAATTCCTCTTCTGTGGCACTAAATTGCTGAGAGACCAGACGTTCCATTAGATTAATGAAGTTGTTATACTGCAATAAGAATAATAATACTCAAGACAATTTCTCTACAAAAAAAGAATAATATGAAGAACAATGAACCTTGTTTGTTTGTACATATAAAGAAAATGAGATGACGAAGGAATAAATGAAATAGTAATTTTATGAACTTCATTAGCTGACAGTTGTTTCTGCTCAAAGATGCAGTGGGGGCCTGAGTAACATCTTATAACTTCATCAGAGCTACATATATATATATATATATTTATATTTATATATATATATTTATATTTATATATACACATATATTTAAGTATATGATGGATTTCTTTCAGTTTCCATTTAGCATATCTAAACAAATACAAGAATATGAAGACCATTAGAATTGAATACCTGAACTAAAAACATTGCAGGGTTGGCATCAGGGTAGGGTACCATCCAGGCAATAGTGTTAGACGAAGCTTTGCCTAACCTATATCACCATGGCAAAAACAGGTACAAAAAATAAAATTAAATTAAAACATATACTTACATCTTCATCAGTGATTTTTTCTAAAACTATTTGCTTCAAACGATCCAAGTCGATCCATTCGCTACTTTTTAAATTTCTAGATGAAAATATGAATTTAAAAAAATAAAATTCAATGTTAGATTTTATTAAAACTTTCAGTGAAAGACTTAACCCTTTCGTTACCAACCTGGCTGAAACCAGCTCTGGCTCTGTAGTACAAATGTCTTGTTTTCATAAGATTTGAATTAAAATCTTCCACCAAACCTTAGTCACAATTTATGTTCCTAACACTAGCTTAATGATAACTAAGTTATTTTACTAAATTCTTTGTTATATTTAAAGTAATTGAAAGAAACCTGACAGTATCTCAACAGAAATACAGTAACGAAGGGGTTAAGCCAATGCTAAACAAGAGAAAAACTCATTTCACATTACAAATTGCTTATTTTGTGTATAAAAACAAATCATTAATTACTAGGAGGAGAGATAAGGTTTTTGGATCATTAGATGAGGTGCTTGGAACAGATGCACAGAGTGGCAGTGACAAAAGAAGCTCACTTTGCAACTAAAATGAAAATAACAGCTTTCTCAAAACATGGAACTTTTCAACACCCACTCACATATATATATATAATGGGTTCTTTCAATTTCTGCCCACCAAATTCTTTCACAAAGCTTTATTTGGCCCAGAGGCTACAGTAGAAGACACCTGCCCAAGATGCCACACACTGGGACTGATTCTAAAACTAAATAGTTGGGAAGCAAGCTTCTGAACCACACAGCTATGTCCATTATTTTTTGGTTTTTTTATGAAAGTGGAAGTCAAACTCCATGAAATTCAAAGTGAGACAGCAAAGAGATATACTTCAATACAGCAGAACATTTAGTAAAAAAAGCAAGCATTTTACTGCATCTACCCATTTCTTCACCAATAACAATCTTTGCAATGGATTTCATAAATTAACTTACATTTCTTTTGGTTTTGTAAATAATGTTGTTTGTGCATATGATTCATCTTCTTTTTTCTTCAAAGCCTCAATTTTCCACACAATGTCCTGAAACGGAATTTTAAAGACTCTAAAGAATTCTCTATTTAAATACATTTCATGCATACAATGTGTTGGTGTGATACTAAATTGGTCAGTACAACCTGATGGTTTTTTTGCGGCCATGCTAGAGCACCACCTTGAAGAAACTTCAGTACTAATTTTTCTTTCGTTAAGCCTGGTAATTATTCTATCAGTCTCTACTGACAAACCACTAAGTTAAAGGGACATAAACACAAGTGGTAGTGGAGGACAAACAGACACAAAGACACCACCCCATGGACAAAGTGGTAAGAAAGGATCTAAAGACGTTGGAACTTACAGAGGGGATAACAAGGGACCAAGACTCATGGCAATTTGCTGTGCTTGAAAAGACACACCAAGCTATATAAAAGTGTGGTTGCCCTTACATACGGGGTCATCTCATGCAACCCTCTCCAGCTGAGCATCCTTAATACAGGCTCAGAGGTGCTGGTGCTACATAAAAGCACTCCCTTAGAGTCTGTAAAGTGGTTGGCATTAGGAAGGGCATCCAGCCAGAGAACCCATGCCAAAACAGATATGGAGCCTGAACAGCCCTTCAGCGGGTCAGCGCCTGTCAAAACGTCTAACCCATGCCAGCATGGAAAATAGATGTCAAATGATGACGATGATGATGATGATATATATATATATATATATACACAACAGGTCTCTTTCAGTTTCTATCTATTGAATCCATTCTCCACTCACAAGGTTTTAGTCAGTCATAGTTTATGATACAAATCACTTGCCCACGGCACCACACAGTGGGACTGAACCCAGAACCATGTGGTTAAGAAGCAGGCTTCTTAGCACACAGCCATACATGTGCCTATGGTGTGTGTGGGCTTTATAGGATAGAAGAGTGAGCTGCAAATTAAAACGAGATACACACACACACACACATATATATATATATATATGCAATGGGCTTCTTTCAATTTCTGCCTATCAGATCCACTCACAAGACTTTGGTTGGCCCAAGGCTATAACAGAAGATACACACCCAAGATGTCACGCAATGGGACTGAACCTGGAACCAAGTGATTGGGAAGCAAACTTTTTAACCACACAACTACGTTTGTGCCTGATATGGAGGATGAAGCCAAAATAACCGAATCTGAATAAAGTACTTACATACATTATATTATAATAGTTGGGCTTTGCTGTATAAAATAACCAGTGGAAAGGGCGTCCATCCATTCCGAACTGAGCACCTGTTGTAAAATAATAAAAACATTGTTTGTTATTCATTATAATAAGTTTTATGTCTGTTTCTTCTATGTTGGACAAGACTTCTCAAGGCTGAATGTTCTTCCAGATGTAAACTGTTGAATGTTGGGCCTCACAGAGTCAATGATGAAAGACCAAGACCTCTGGAGATATGCTGTGATTGAGAAGACCCAGCATGGGTTGGACGTTAAGGCTACACCAGGCTCCAATCTGATCTGGCAAAGTTTCTACAGCTGGATGCCCTTCATAACGCCAACCACTCCAAGCGTGTAGTGGGTGCTTTTTATGTGCCACCAGCATGGAGCCAGTCAGGTGGGCCTGGCAACGATCATGTTCAGACGGTGCTTTTTACGTGCCACCAGCACAGGAACCAGTCAGGCAGACCTGGCATCGACCACATTCAGATGGTGCTTTTTATGTCCACAGGCACGGGAGCCAGTCAGGAATACCAGCCCCCAAACTGACTTCTGATGAAAGGTGTTCCAGCCATGAGCTTCACATCTTTTCTTTGTTAGATGATGATGATGATGATGGCTGTATCTAGAACTGCATGACTGCCATGTCTTTGTGTTTTCTTCTTAAGATGGTAGGGTGATATTTGAGGGATATTTGGCTGGTTCTGACAGATCGAGTAACCATAAAGAAGTATCTTTGTTGGTTCATACCAAAAGTTTCCCTTCAAACTATAAAAAGTTGGCTGGTTTGACAGGAACCGGTGAGCCAGAGGACTGTGCCAAGTTCCACTGCTGTGTTTTGGAAGGGTTTC
>NC_068988.1:93139740-93150650 GCF_001194135.2 Octopus bimaculoides
AGCTGGATGCCCTCCTAATGCCAATCACTTTATGGATTGTAATGGATGTTTTTTTTTTTTTACATAGCACCAGCACCAGTGAAGTCACCAAGAAACTCACTAGACAAGAACCCTCAAATAAGGGTTTGTGATATTAAGGGCGATGAGAGATTAGAGTATGAAATATAAAGATGGCAAATAGAAATATTGTAATATCGGAAAACTTACTTTTTTGTGGTGGGAAAATTTCATAAGGATGCTGAAGAATAAAACAAATAACTAATGAGAAAAATTTTAATTTAAACAAGTTTAAAACATCAAAAGGATACACAAAATGTTTATTCTTTTCTGCTCTAGGCACAAGGCCCGAAATTTTTGGGGAAGGGGCTAGTCGAGTAGATCAACCCCAGTACGCAACAGGTGCTTAATTTATTGACCCCGAAAGGATGAAAGGCAAAGTCGACCTCTGTGGAATTAGAACTCAGAACATAAAGACAGACAAAATACTGCTAAGCATTTCGCCTGGCGTGCTAACGTTTCTGCCAGCTCCCCAAGCCTTACACAAAACGTTCCTTGAAGAAGAAACAACTGCCTATCATCACTGCTGTTACTACTTCTGTTTGTCTTTCATCTTTTTCATCAGCATCATCACCACAGCCACTGCTTAAATAGTCATTAAATTTTATAAACAAGGTACAATAATCCCTCGACTATCGCAGGTGTTATGTTCCAAAAACCCCTGCGATAGGTGAAAAATCCACAAAGTAGAAACAGTATTGTACTGTATATATATTATTTTAATTTTCATAATCTGTATATATTTATTTTATTATAAATGGAAAAAAACAACACCACAGAGGAATCAACGTAAGCTTAAATAATAAGCCGCAATATGGTGAGGAATTACTGTATTTCGTTAAAGAAATTTGCTTCATGATCATGTGGATCAAGATTCCATTCCACAACACTGCACCTTCAGTACAAAGTTAAAACCCAAGTGTTCAGAGTGAAATTTGATACAAAGAAACTACATGGAAGTCTATCAATTCACCTGTATCTGAATAATCTAATTCAACACCTGTTTTAACACTCACTTCTATTCAGCAGGTACTTTCAACAAGGTCCACTCTGTTGCAGACACTGGTCCCAGATCTCTGATTTGCAGATAACCCATAACTGATAGTTTTTTTTTTTCACTCCCTTCCACCTACTTCAAAACCCTCGAAAGGGGTTATCATATTGCTATTTCTTCCTTCTCTAATAAAGCTATGAAACAAAAAGATGCAGATCAGTGATGTAAGTGAAGAGATTATAAGTAACAAGCTCCACTGCTTGCAGTACTAAACCGAAAATATTTTTAAGGGCTTAGAGGCAGACCATATAGCATCCCCTGCAGTCTTCAGTAAGGACCTGACAACCCAATGAATCACAGGACATATGTATGTTAGTATAGAGACACTCAAAGCAAACTGACTCACCTTCATCAATGGCCTGGCTCTTTTAGCATATAAACCAGATGGTAGCAGATATTCAATAGCTTTCTGGGAAAATGATACAAAGAAACAAAAGCATTTTAGTAAACTATTTCAAACCATAATTCATCACTCGTATTACTCATAACAATATTAAATAAGCCTTTCTAGTTTTAGCACAAGGCCAGCAATTTTGAGGGAGGGTGAAGTTGATTACATCAACCCCCAGTGCTCCACTGGGGTACTTCTTTAAATGACTCCAAAAGAATGAAAGACAAAATTAACCTTGGTGGAGTATGAACTCAGAGCATAAATGGTCAGAAGAAATGCTGTTAAGCATTATGTCTGGTTTGGTAACAGTTCTGCCAACTTGCCACCATAACAAAATTAATGCCAACCACTCTGAGAGTGTAGTGGGTGCTTTTACGCGCCACTGGCACAAGGGCCAGTCAGGCAGTTCTGGCAGCGATGATGCTCAAAAGGTGTTTTTTATGTGCTACCTGCATGGGAGCCAGTCCGGCAGCACTGGCAACAACCAAACTCGAATGTTGTTTTTCATGTGCCACCGGCATATGTGCTGGTAAGGCTACACTGGCAACAATCACACTCGAATGGTGCTTATTACATGCCACCAGCACGGGAGCCAATCTGTGGCCCTGGCAATTGATTATCTAAATCTGAATTCCAGAAGACTACTTTTTCAAACTGTCAATAATAAAAGAGAAAACCTCTTACATCTATGTCTTCTTGCGTGAAAGTCTCGGCATCTTTTCCCATTATATTGGCCAAATGTCTTTTACCAATTTCATACTGTGCAATTTCTTCTTTCATTTGTGCATCTGTCAAGAAAGAAAATTTGATGGATATTATTCATCTTAAAATGTGAGGTTAGAATGTCATAGCAAAGAATCACAAGACAAATCAAGCCAGGCTAACCAGCAGGAGACCTAGGGGTAGACCAAGAAAGAGATGGGTGGAAAATGGTCATGCTTAGGAATCCAGCAGGAAAATGTACTGGTGGTCGGTTCCAAGAGAAACTCTATAGAGGTGTTTGAGGACTCTAATCCCATAATCCTCCCAGGGACAGTGAGTGGAACAAGTGGATGGATGGAGGGGTAATTACTTTGTAGTTGCAGTTCCATTATTTGAGGAAAATGGTGTATAGAATTGGTAAAAAAGTTTCCTGTACACGGTATGTAAGTTCCAATAGTAGTTCATGGTTAGTCATTTCAAAGTATGGGGCCGTGGATTCTGTGTTGCTCATTCGAAAGGGTTTTTTAGCAAAAGATTGCAAATAGGTAATTCATGTAACTGTATGGTAAGTTTGCTTCCAAACCACATGATTCCAGGTTCAGTCCTACTATATGGCACCTTGGGCAAGTTTCTTCTACTACAGGCACAGGAGTGGTTGTGTGGTAAGAAGCTTGCTTCCCAACCACATGGTTCCAGGTTCAGTCCCACTGCATGACACACCTTGGACAAGGCCAATCAAAGCCTTGTGAGTGTATTTGGTAGCCTTGTGAGTGTATTTGCCCAAGGTGCTACACTAAGATTGAACCTGACACCATATAGTAAGGAAGCAAGCTTCTTTACCACACAGCCATGCTTTCATGAACCCCAAGATTAATGGAAGTGTAGTTAACTCTGACAGGATTTGAACTCAAAATAAAATACTTGAGTGTATTTTATCCAACACTCTACCATCTGCGTCAGCCATCACCACTCCACACACGCACTTTATTCCCTGCTTGACGCAATCAAAAACTTGTAATGATTCAATTATTGGGTTGGTGCATAATTATTGCGGCTTTTTATCAACAAATTTTATTCAACAAAAACAAAAACAATATTTAACAAAAACATCTTTAAATGATTATTCTGACCATCTGCCAAGCAAATGGGAAGCAGTAATTGAGGTAGATGGTGACTATGCTCCGGAACAATCATTTAAAGATGTTTTTATTGCATGTTGTTATTGTTTTTGTAGAATAAAATCTGTTGGAAAAAGCCACAATAATTATGCACCGACCCAATAGTATTTCAGGTATAAAGAGAAAGTGAGAGATACCATGTGCTTTTGCTCGTTCGATATAGGCAAGCATGGCTCGACTAATTTTCTCTGCTTTTTTTATGGGTCTCCTCTGTCTATGCTCTGAAAGCTTTACCAAAGATGAGGTCGTTTCAGGAGATATAAACCGCAACTGAAAATATAAAGAACAAAAGAAAGCATAAAAAGAAATAAGAATTAGAAGTGACACTACCTTACATCTCATTAACCATCACCATCATTAGTATGTGTTATGGTAATAATTTACTAATTATAATCATTATGTAATCATCATTTCATACACCCATTACACTCTGAGTGGTTGGCATTAGGAAGGGCAACCAGCCATAGAAACCATGTCAAATCAGACTGGAGTCTGGTGCAGCCTTTCAGCTTACCAGCCCTGGTCAAGGTGTCCAACCCATGCCAGCATGGACAATGATGATGATGATGATGATGATGATGACAATGGAACAAATTTGTAGAAGAGATGTAATCAATTGTATTCGAGATGATTGATACATTTTATCGACACCAGGAGGTTGACCTTGTGGGGATTTGAACCTAGAATTTGGAACGATAAAATTAACTACACTAAGAAATTTACTCTGATGCACAACTGCTTTTGGTAATCATCATCATCATTTAACATCCGTTTTCCATGCTGGCATGGGTTGGTCGATTTCACTGGGGACTGGCAAGCCAGGAGGCTGCACCAGGCTCCAATCTGATCTGGCAGTGTTCCTACAGTTGGATGCCCTTCGTAACGCCAACCACTCCGAGAGTATAGTGGGTGCTTTTACATGCCACCAGCACAGGAGCCAGTCAGGCAGCACTGGCATCGGCCAGATTCGGATGGTACTTTTTACATGCCACCAGCACAGGAGCCAGTCAGGCAGCACACTGCCAGTGCCATCTGACTGGCCCCTATGCCAGTGGCACATAAAAAGCACCTACTACACTCTTGGAGTGGTTGGCATTACGAAATTATTATTCCTAAGCTGGCAGAGTTGTTACCATGTTGGGCGAAATGCTTGTCAGTATTTCTTCCATCTTCAGGATCTGAGTTCAAATTCTGCCAAGGTCAATTGTGCCTTTCATTTTTGGGGGATCAATAAAATAAGTACCAGTTGAGCACAGCAGAGGTGGGGGGGGGGTCGATGTAATCGACTTACCCCTCCCAAGAAATTGCTGGCCTTGTGCCAAAATTTGAAATTATTATTATTATTATTATTATTCTCATAAAAGCAGTGAATGGCAGTAAGATGACAGAATCGTCAGCTTGCTGGACTAAATGCTTAGCAACATCTCCTCCATCTTCACAGTCTGAGTTCAAATTCTGCCGAGGTCGACTTTACCTTTCAACCTTTCAGGGATCGATGTAATCAGCTAGTCCCCTCCCCCTTGCACCTGTACTAGAAAGGATTATTATAAAAGCAATGAGTTGGCAGAACTGTTAGCATACTGGGAAAAATGCTTAGCAGCATTTTGTCTGTCTTTACGATCTGAGTTCAAATTCGACCAAGGTCAACTTTGCCTTTCATCCTTTCGGGATCGATAAAATAAGTACCAGTTACACACTAGGGTCGATTTAATCAACTTAGCCCCTCCCCAAAACCTGTTGGTTTAATACCAAAATTTGAAACCATTATATCTTAACCACACGGCTATACCTGGGCCTCAAAACGGAATATATAGAATTGCGAGGGTTCGAGAGAATGCTTATTAATTACCAAACGATCCGTCAGCAATGTATGTTCAATACTTTCATCATTTGACCTAATCGTCCCTCTTATCAGCGATTCTGTATTAGCCTAGACAGGGATAATCCAAGCAAAACTGATTGGCTTCGGTGATGTTTCAATGATCCATTAGAGAAGACATGGGCAATCTTTTTAGAGAAGCGAGTCGCACAACTAAGAAAAATTCAAGGTAATATTTCGTTAACTGTGCCAGTCAGAAAATCACGCGGACCGCAGGTAGCCCATTAGCGTTTAAAGGAAACTGAACTCTATATTAAAGACAATAGAACATTATACGATTTAACAACAACTTCTATTTAGAGACATATAAATAAATTCATTTTGTAATCATACTAATTATTCTTCGATATTTGTTCGATCTTTTTTTACACGATCATTCAAAGGAATTAACTTTCATTAAGATAAATAAAAGAATCTTGTTTAACCTTCTGGATTGGGACAGAGGGGAGAGATAATGAATCTTCGTATATTTACAGACATGCAGCTTGGATTTATAGATGTGAATGTGTGACGTTCATACATTTTTCAGTGCCATCAACGGCCTAATTAATGCTAATGATATTACTACAAAGGGGCATCGAAACAAAGTCACCTAATTATGATCTCTGAGGCCTTAGTGGGGAACTTAACTTCCCCCACACACACGTCGCTAAAACTGTAAATAGCATCACTGTCATAAATTGATTCGGAATCATAAAGTAAAAAGCATTAATGAAATATACCTTTACAGAATGTAGGGTCCATCGTTGATTGCTGGGTGTGAAGACACGGCCACATAAAATATTTACACCACAAATCAACCTCATGGTTGTTAGCAAGCATTTAACAAACGGTGTTTGCTAAAGAACAGTCCCTTGTAATAAAACTTCTGATTAAATATAAGCGTACGGAAGGCGGTGAGCTGGCAGAAACGTTAGCACGCCGGGCGAAATGCTTAGCGGTATTTCGTCTAGTGTTACGTTCTGAGTTCAAACTCCGCCGAGGTCGACTTTGCTTACATCCTTTCGGGGTCGATTAAATAAGTACCAGTTACGTACTGGGGTCGATGTAATCGACTGAAACCCTTTGTCTGTCCTTGTTTGTCCCCTCTGTGTGTAGCCCCTGGTGGGCAATAAAGAAAAAAAATATAAGCGTATGTCCTGAAAATTTGTGCGAGGAGGGGTTGGTCTCGTGCATCGAACACAGTGCTCAACTAGTATTTTATGGATCTTGCTAATTTTTTTTCCAACGAATTTCAAATTCTCACCTAATTATTATATATTTTTTTTAATGTTGTTTTTGAATGCTAATGACGAAAATCAGACACATTTTTTCTAGAACTTAATAATAAAGAAATTGCATCAGCGTAGAAAGTTTGAAAAAAGTAAAAGCTGGTGAAAATTTGAAATACTTTAAAATTGTTGCAAGAATTTTAACAAGATTTGTACTCATTTTATCGATCCTGAAGCATTTTGTCCACTAACGAGTTTAATCGATGTTATTTTTGTTGAGTGAGTTCTGCTCAAGATCTATAGTAACTGATCGAATGTCTGTTTATGACCCTCAAATACACGAACCCTCATATTCCTTGCCATGCCGATCAACACGTCTTTATTCTTTTCTTCGTTTTTTCTGGAATAGTATATCTCAGACTACATAACCCAATGAGCCCTTTTTTTAAGACGGTAGGGGGAAATTTAACTGCTATTTCTAGCAAGTCAATCAACCTCCTAAATGTTTCCTTCTAGATCTGCATGGTTGTATTTAATTCTCTACAGTTCCACCAAAGTCAGCCTATTTTTTTTATTTTCAAAACTTCATTTTATGTAGTTTATTGGAATTATCTCCCTTACATGGTTTCCCCCCCCCCAACTTTGTGAAAATTTAACCCCTCCCCCACCTTCGAAGGATTCTGTCTACAATTTTATGGACAAGTTCATTTAATCTCGGTTTTTGTCAACTCACTATATTAAATACGTGAGATCCTAGTGTAAAACAGAATTGACTTTCACAATATATTCGTCTCTTTTAACAGAAGGGTAAGAGTTACTGTGAAGGGCATTTGACTACTATTACTAGCAGGTCAATGACACCGATTTCGATACTGTTGTTGTTGCTGCTCAGATTTAACTCAGTCCTATAACGAAAGGAATTCTAGCCATGACTATCTCGTCCTTTTGTATATTTAAAACAATATTATCAAAAATACCCCTTTTTAGGACCATGGGATATGAATTGAGTGAGCTTGTGGTTGCTATTTCTAGCATGTTGAATGACCGCGTAGTTTCCCTTGTTAGGCCATACACTAATTTGCTGCTGCTGCTTAACCGTGCTTGAGAAAATTTAAGATCAAAGACGTTCTAGCCCTGAGCATCCCCTTACATCTCTGAAGGACAACATTATCCAGTTTATCCTTCTCCCCACCTTTTTTTTTCAGATGTTGGCTGGAATAGATCCTTGGCTGGTTAGACAGGGTAGCTCCAAGGACTGCTTTGTGTTCCAGTGTCTACTTTGGCGTGGTTTCTATGTCTGGATGCTCTTCCTAATACCAATCCTTTCACAGTATGTTCTGGGTGTGTTTTGTTTTTGTTTGTTTCTTTGTTTCATGCAGCCAGCACTAATGAGGTTGCCATGAATTTTGCAAGACTAAAAACTTTAAGGGGAGTGGGGACAACTTTAGGCGAAGAAATGAGGAATGAAGTAGGGTAAAGTATGAGAGAAAGTGGGGCTGAGAAGAACAGGTTTCTTGCTGTAGAGGGGCTACATATCTACTCACATGAAACAAGTTTGCTAAAAACGAAAGGAGAAAACACGATTTTCTTTTTATGTGGAGTACGGGGGTTCGAGATACAGGTATTCCAAACTTAGAGGAAAACCAGCTGTGGTACTTCAGGTACACCAAAATAAAGCTAATAAGAACTGAACAAGTCATATCAGTCAATCTGACAACCAGGTGCGTGCGCGTGCGTGTGTAGGAGGGTACGCGTGTGTAGGAGGGTACGCGTGTGTAGGAGGGTTAGGGTTAGGTATCTTCTCTGAAAAGATAATCCACTCAAGATGCTGATTTCAAAGTGTTCGCATCACTGTGGAAACTCCTGTTATATGTGATCTACCCTGGGCGGGCAATTCTTCTAAGGGAGATAATTATTTCCCGATAATACTTGGAGAAATCAGAAGTTCGAATTTTGAATTGAAGACCATTGATGCATAGAATATACAGACATATATAACATCTTTTCTCCCACTGTTCTATCCTATTACTCTGTCACTCTCTCTCTCTCCCTTACTCCTCCTCTCTTGCTCACGTGGAAACTGATATGCGATACACTTTGAACAGTTGAGCAATGTGCCACTGAAAAGCTGCAAATGTCTACTTCGAAACGAGTAATATGCGTCTGTCTCGGTCCAGCAAAATCATATTGTCGCTTTGTTCCCACGTTGTACCTTTGACATCCAGGTCTATTGAATGGTTTTCGATACTTCACGACTTAGATCATGCGCTCTAGCTTTGACAATGCCTTGTGGAAGGATTTCCGACCACTCACCAAGTGACTAAATGTGGACTGAGTCATTGATATAAAACAAAGAACTGTGAGCGACTGGGGTTCGTGTTGGTAAGCAGTTCACTGTGAGCCGTTGATACAGAGCATTGAGTCACGTGTCATAGTAATAGTAGTGCATCGTATAGATACTTCCCCACCCTGCTTCGTTAAATTATATATCCAACTACAAAGATATAAAAGTGGCGACAGGTTATTCTGAGTAGGTTTGCGAGGCTTTTGCACCCACGATAGCATTCCAGTCACCCGTTCGCACTAAAGGTCGAGACGTTCTTAATAAAACCTTCAGACCACTGTTGGAACATAAAACAGCTACCAGACTGAAGACACTTTCCGTCATCGTTCACATCAAGGACCACAGCTTACATTCTGGGTCCAAAAAGATAGCCTTTATCTTGAAATCCAGATCTCTCCAGAACAACACTGCAGTTCCACCATCCATTCCCATTTGATATGGAGATAAGCAAATCCACCGAAAATAGGCATGAAAGCTCGTCGATCGGAGAGTCTAGTTTCACTGATAATTACAACATCTACACTTAGTAACCTGAGGTCATTGAGTAGGTGGCCGTTTCCAAGGCCACCCCGTCCACTCTGAGCAAGGCCATATTTGCCAGAGAGAAGGAGAATGAAGAGAATCACTTAACCTATTTTAGAAGACAGACGTTCTGCCCTTCAGGTTACTTTGTTGAGCCCTTTCTCTATTTGTCTCCCCACAAATGTGGAACCTCAGCTTTCCGCCCTCGACTGCTACAAATAGTTGTGCTGTTAGGAAGATTGATCAGATCAGGGATGACTTCGATTCTGGCCTAATCGCGTCTATTCATAATTCCATGCTCGTACCTGACCAATTCTCCTTTCCCATCTTGTAGACTTGGAGAATTCTTGTTTTGTTCTCTATGCCGTATAATACGGCTGCCACCAGCACAAAGATGTCCACTTTTGGTGGCACCTCCGAGCGAGGTGTCGAAATTAACCAGAATTCCTCACTTTTGAGAGTTGTCGCCACGCTTTCTTTTGTTAATTCTTCAATTGGGAAACTTAACTCAAATGTGCCAAAGCGTCTCCGACGGTTAACATAAGTTTTTCACCCCCAGATTGGTCTTAGGCACTTTTTGATCTGAGCTCACTCCAATCTCATGGTCTTTAACAAAATACATTTGTATACAATGATTTTTTTTATTAGTGTCTTCCTGTATTTCCCCTGGCGTGTTCAGGAAGACTGTTCTGCCATTCTTTGTTAAATACGTTTTGGCGTCATGACATTTTTTCTGTCAACTTTTTCCATTTCACAAACTTACGTGAAATGCTCTCATTTTGCTTAGAAATAAGAACGGTCGCTGTTTATATAGTATTAATGTGTGTTGGTGGTGGTGGTCATGTTGGGGATTGGTGGTGGAATCCGTGCTTCTGCTACTGTTGTTGTTGCTACTCTTCTTGTTTTTGTTGCTGCTGTTATCAGTGTTTCGTCTCTCGACCACATCAACTAGTGGTAGGAAAACAATGTCGTAACGGCTGTTCCAACAGCCATCACTCGATTTAAGAAACCATACTGATATTTCATTTTGGTTTTGTAATATTAAATCTTCAATTTTAAAACTTAAAATTCGCTCTTAAAGGGAGAATCCCCACCAAATCGGGCTCACTTTGCTTGTAGCGAGCTGGGTAATTTAGTTAGCAGTTCAACAAAATTTGGAATACTAATAAAACAACAAATGCTAAAGAAAACTCACAAGCCACAAACAAGTGTCCACTCCTTCAAAACACAAATAATAATAATAATAATAATAATAATAATGTTTTAATTATTCATTTATGGAGTTCCATACACAATGCCTAAGTTTTAAAACTTTAACATAAAATATAATATATTCTGTTTTACCTTCTCATTACACTTAAAACTGATTAGAGATTTTTTGTTGATCAGTTTTTTCTTCACTTTTTTTCTTTTTTCTTTTTTTTTTTACAATTACAAACATTTATTAATACAACTGGGTATTAAACGAGACACTAGAGAGAGAAGATGAAATAATATACTCAGCTTCAGCTAATATTTCCCTCTGATCAGCTGTTTCGTTTTTGGTAAAGTTTCTTTTTTTTTTTTTTGAGG
>NC_068988.1:93150797-93151451 GCF_001194135.2 Octopus bimaculoides
TTTTTTTTTTTTTTTTGAGGATTTGTATTGTTTTTCTTTTTATTTCAGTTTAATTTAGTTCAGTTCTTTTTTTTTTTTGGTGGGAAGGGTTGATTTAAAAAAAGGTTTTTTCAAATTGAGATGACACAAAACAGCTTAAACTATTTCACTGCCTAGTTTTAAATTTAGCCTTTAAGAAGTGATAGACATGTTCTGACTCATAAAACACATCATAAAACATACAAATTTTAAAAAAACAGGCAAAATATATGTATATTTTTTTTGCTTTTCAACTCTATGATAGTTCCCCACAATAATTATCATTATCACTTGTATTAATTAGTCAGGTGATAATAATCCAAAATATTTTATGAATAGCAAATTTTGCAATTTTTTTTAACATTTTTTTTTTCGTCTATTTTTGGAATGGGAGAAGAGGTGTTTATTCAAAACAACCATTTTTGGCAGCAAGAATTAGTCCAAGACACAAACAAGATCAACAAAACTATATTCTCATTCACTAAACTCAAATAATAAAAGATAACAAAATAATAAATAAACATATTAAGAAAATAGAAAGTTAATTCTTCAGATTTTTTTTTTTGTATTTTGTTTTACTATACACAGGCTTTTGGTAAACAAACATTTAAGTAGACATTCTGGTTGTTGGTACCA
>NC_068988.1:93151925-93162178 GCF_001194135.2 Octopus bimaculoides
AAAAAAAAAAAAAAAAAAAAAAAAAAAAAAAAAAAAAACTGAGAAAAAAAAAATTAACCTCTGACTATCAGTGACAATTCTTTAAAAACTCCCAATCCATTCCTGCAAGAATTCAGTCAGGATCATCATCAATCACTGTATCACTCTCAGAAGTCAGGAGTGTGGTAGGAAGGATTTGGTGATTTTCGGATGCAGCTGGGACAACATCACCATTATCATCATCATCGTTGTTGTTGTTGTTGTTGCTAGAGGTGACATATTCAAGTGGCAGGTCGACAACAGTGGAATCGCTTGTAGGCACTTCAGCAATAACAGTGGCATCGTCTGGAGAGATTTCAAGAACAGGACGACAACGATGGGCAGATATGATGACTTCTTCGAATAAATCTAAAGTAATTACTCCTTCTGAGTCCAACTGCTCAAGAGCCTGGTTACAGAACTTATGTACAGAACACATCAGATCACCAACAGTCCAGCACTTTGCTTGGACAATGCTGACCACATCGGGAAACTGAAACATGAAAGAGAAACAACATTGAGACAGGAAATATCGTTTTCTTACAAAAATTGGGAAATTATAAATAATATGCAAACATAGGCACATGAGTGGCTGTGTGGTAAGTAGCTTACTTACCAGCCACATGGTTCCGGGTTCAGTCCCACTGCATGGCACCTTGGGCAAGTGTCTTCTACTATAGCCTCAGGCCGACCAAAGCCTTGTGAGTGGATTTGGTATAAGGAAACTGAAAGAAGCTTGTCGTATATATATATATGTATGTATATATATGTATGTATATGTTTGTGTGTCTGTGTCTGTTCCCGCCCCATCGCCACCACAACAGATGTTGGTGTGTTTATATCTCTGTAACTTAGCAGTTCAGCAAAAGATACCGATAGAATAAATGCTAGGCTTACAAAGAATAAGTCCGATGGGGGGGGGCGGGGGGATCTATCTGTTCGACTAAAGGCGGTGCTCCGGCATGGCCGCAGACAAATGACTAAAACAAATATAAGAATAAAAGAATAGGAGCCAGTCAGGCGGGCCAGGCATTGATCACGGTCAGACAGTGCTTTTTACGTGCCAGTGGCGCGGGAAACAGTCAGTGGGTACTGGCATAGGCCACGTTCGGATGGTACTTTTTACACGCCGGGTTCGATTCCTGGACTGGGCAATGTGTTGTGTTCTTGAGCGAAACGCTTCATTTAGCATTACTCCAGTCCACTCAGCCGTAAATGGGTCACACCGGCAATGGACTAGCCTCCTGATCAGGGGAGATGTTGGCCTGCCCACCTAGCCAGCATGGTAGGAATCATTCAAAAGCTAAAACAATGCAAAGTGCACAGTGATCAGCGATGTATAACAACATCCAATAGCTTGCTCATGATCATGTGACGTAAAAGATTATAAAAAAAAACAAAAACATTACAGAATAAACGAGTGTTCTTTACTCACCCTGACAAGTTTTTCACTTTGCTTTGTGTAACATATAAAAACTGGAGTTTGGATGTATGAAGCAACAATCCACTGGAGCAAAACTTCAAGCTGGGGATTTGATCCAGGGATTCCACACGAACTGACTAACGCTCGACAATTACTCTGTAAATGAAGAAGGAAGACGGGTTGACCCTTTCAGTGTTTAAACCGACCATGTCTGGCCCAAATATTCATGTTTTTTGTTCAAACTGATCAGATCCTGCCTCTCACACCTACCCTACAATGTCATTCTAAAGATAAACATACAGATCATCAAAATCTTGAAGCTAGGAGATACTGCAGGATTACATTATTCACATTTGATGGATATTTGTCCTCATCTTGTTTGTTGTTAACACAATGTTTCAGCTGATATACCCTCCAGCCTTCATCAGGTGTCTTGGGGAAATTTCAAACCTGGATTCTCATTCCTAAGATATTTTTCCATGTTATTATTATTATTATTATTATTCATACCCAGTTGAAGGTTAGCATGCCTGCCGAAATGCTTAGCGGTAATTCATCTGTCTCTACGTTCTGAGTTCAAATTCCACCAAGGTCAACTTTGCCTTTCATCCTTTCGGAGTCAATAAATTAAGTACCAGTTGCGTACTGGGAGTCAGCCTAATCAACTGGCCAACTCCCCCAAATTTAATATTTATTTCCAAGCTTGATCTCATTGTAGGGCACCTTGAGCAAGTCTCTCTTACCATAGCCTCAAATTGCCCTTCATTTTTTATGAGAGTAATAAATAATAACTAAAGCTGAAAGCAATAGTTATCTACACAGTCAACTAAAATACTTGACGGCAGTGCCCCAGTATGGCCACAGACCAATGATTTACAGCAATAAGAGATAGAAGTAGGCAGACGTTAAGATTTTGGCAAAAAAACATACAAAGGCAGCAAACTGACAGAATCGGTAGCATCTGTTTTCATGTTCTGAGTTCCAATTCCACCAAAGTTGACTCTGCCTTTCACCCTTCTCGGAGGTCAATAAAATAAGTACCAGTCATACAATAGGGTTGGTGTGATCCACTTTCCTACTCCCTTAAAATTGCTGGCCTTGAGACAAATTCTGAAACCAATATTTGCTACAACTAACAAAGAAAACACCACTTTGACAGAATTCACCCAATTATTCCTTCTTCGGTTTATTGCTGATGTTATTGCTTGTTTTCTCCAGCAAAACTAAAAACTAAATTCATCAGAGTAGACCTTGCGGAGAGAGGAAGTCAGTGAGAAGGTCACATATGGCAACAAAAGGACTGTCACTAACAAACACCCGATCACCTGTTTAACCAGCACATTAAACAAATGATCGATTACTTAGTTGGGTAAATATTTAACCAATCGACAAACAAAAAAGAAGTGATATCGCACCAGTGCATATACTGTTGTTATTGGTGTGATGACCCTCCCAAGACACAAGATTTGTTTCAACTCATGAATTCACATCAAGAACCTTGCAGAACAAATACAGAAGTGAAGTTAATTCATTTCACTCGTAGTGAAATGAGAAGTTTATGTTTTCGCTTCACCAGTGGAAAAAGAAAGGATTAAAGAATAAAGAGAAAAATATTTCAAAAGAAAAATATTTCAACTTACTTTGTAAATGTCTCTGCATGAAGAAACGGTTAAAATAGCAGATCCTATGATTTCTTTGGAAGTATTTTCATAAAAGTCATTTAGAGTTTGAGGTGGTGGAATGTTTTGTGGTTCGGAATCGATGACAGACATTACAGGAAATTTTCTGTGCAAGCATGGATGAGCAAGTTGTGAAAGGTTCAGAGTTAAATCTTCGCTATAGTCGCAAGAAGGGTTTTGCAATGTCAGTATGGCAACATGGATCACATTTTTGGCAATTTCATCAGCAATCATTTCAAGGCATTGCAAACATATATTAGATTTAAACTGAACATTACATGGAATGACTCCAAAAATATCTACAAAAGACTCGTACATTATTTCCTCTGACACCTGATCAGCAAATGTTGATAGATTATCATCACTGTCCAAAGACATAGAATGAATTTCACTGAAATCTTTAGATGTTGGGTCATCAGAAATATCAGTTCGAGAGATCACAGATTCTTGATGTTGAAAATTGTCCCTAATATCAAAATATAATAAGGAATCTGGAGAATCAACACAACTCCTAAGTAACTCGTCCTCAAAACTTGCCAAAGTGTTGTCTTTAAATCCACTTAAACTACCGCTATGGAAACTTTCCTGGTGCCAATTATTGCGCAAGCTCAACAAAGACTGGCTCGTTGCATCAGTGCGCATCAGTTCCTCAGCAAACTGTGAAAGTGTAATATCGCGGAATCCACTCATGCTTGGTTCAATTGTTTTGTTCTGTTCACTCAAAGAACTTTGCCTCTCAAGTTCCATATAGAAATTGGCAAGATCTTCCTGAGGAACAAGTTTGTGGTCGAAACCAACTCCACAACAGTCCATGTCTTCAACACTAGTCATATTTGGCAAGCTGGGTCCATACTGGTACCGTAGCAGCTGTCGGTAATAGGGGTTAATAAGGTAGTTCTCATGCAGTTCTAACAAAGCATTTGTAAATAGTTCCTTCGTAATAGTCAAGGCATATTTATCATAATCAGGGAGATAAACTCCTTGGCAACTACTTGAGGTATAAGCAGCTTTTACACCATGGCATTCAATACTGTCAATGAACATACTAATTTTGTGAGCTGTTTTCAGGCTGCTGTCAAGAATATTTGAACTTAAATCATTAATCCAACACCCAAATGATAAGCTATTATTCATCCAACCAGACAATGAAGAAGAGTTGCTCCAAAGTGATTGTCGTCGACTGGAAGAAGCTGAAGAAGGGTTAGTGCAATTAACTATAGCTTTGGCTTCCCGAAATATTTGGTTAACTAATTTATCTGCAACAGCAGTTAAGTCTAGCTCTGTAGACGATGGAGAGTCTTTGTATTCTCTGTTGGATGATAAAATAGAACCAACAAGAGAGGAAATATTTAGACTACTTATTTCGTTTAGAGAATCGCATAAAATTTCGTTTGAGAGGTAATCTGAATAACTGTAGATGGCCTCTGGTATGGCTGGCCGGAAAATATTGCAAGCTGGGTCAACAGACATGATGCTAGCATCAGAAAGATCTTTTAGAGTGCTTAAATTGCTGAAAAATGAACACTGTCTTTGTTGTTCTTTGTTTTCACACTGTAAACAAATTTCTTCTGAATCAACAATAGTCACCTTGATGTCTTCAAATAAATGATCTACATAACCTTGGACAGTGTCCTCTGATATAAAAGAGACATTGGCATTACGATCGATGTTTGGTTCAGGGCCAAATTTAATTGGCACAGGTTTGTGCAAATTAGATGGAAGGTGAATATTTTGAAAGTTCTGCATACCGGTTGTATTATAAACAATAGCAGCACTCTCTTGGAGTAGGTTTTCTATAAAGTTGGCAGCAAAATCTTGAACATTGTATGTGCCGATTTCTTCATGAATCGTGCCAGGACGAGTCGTAAGTTCTCGTTTCATGAAAGATTCATACAATTCTTCAAAGTCTGAACTGATGTCAGAGCTGTAACGTGTACTGCAGCTACTTCGACGGGATGTCAAATCGCTCAAGTTTGAACTTCGACGTCGAAAGTTTGAGATCCAGTCATGATAATCAACATCCAAGTAATCCATCGACGCTGTATGACCAAAGGTGGACGCCAACAGCCCACTGCCATACAGAGAACAATGTTCTGGTATAAACTTTGCTATAGACTTGAATTCTTTATCAAAACGAGGAGCCACATCATCAGAGTTATTACAAGTACATTGAGGGTTCAATTCACATAGAGATTCAGTGAGAATTTCTTTCGTTAAACGCTTGGCAAAACTATCAATATCTTCGACAAATTTCACTTCTTTTCTTTCCCCTACAAATATAAACATTTTAAAGATTAACAGAAATCAATATGAATGGAAAACAATTCGAAATAAGGAACAAATTTGCATACCGTAAAGTATTAGCATTTTATTTTTAAATATTGGGATTCTGTCAATGGGAATCTCAGTCCGTGCAGTCTCAAGATATGATACGTATATCACAAGACATACAAAATGACATACAAATGACATATCAAAAACATGTTGAATATAATGTTCCCATACAGGTATTTAGTGGAGGCACATGGCCTAGTGGTTAGAGCAGTGGACTAGTGGTCGAAGGACAGCGAGTTCGAATCTCAGGCTGGGTGATGTGTGTGTTTTTATGAGCAAAACACCTAAGATCCACGTGGCTCCAGCAGAAGGTAATAGTGATCTTCTGCTGACTGTTTTGCCACAACTTTCTCTCACTCTTTCCTCCCGCATCTAGCAGCTCACCTGCGACAGACCAGCACCCTGCCTAGGTGGGGAACCTATACGCCAATGAAACTGGGAAACCGGCCCCTTATAAACCAGGCATGGCTTAAGAAGGAACAAATAACAACATACAGGTATTTGACAATAATTACTCGTCCAGATTAATTACTAAGTAAACTATATTTTAACGAATAAACACAAAAAAAAACCAAAACCAACCTTCAACATCTGTTGCTTCATTGGCAATGAGAATTTCGTCCGTGTTAGATGCCACATTGCTTTTATGGGGTGGCGTCAGATTGCTGGATTCAACATTAGTTACAAGAATGGTGTCTTCTACAATTTCAGTAGTAACAGTTTGTGTCTCGGAGTTGACACAAACCTGATTGAGAAGAGAATCCTCATCTGCAGATGTGTGATTTAGTGAGCTTATTGCTGGCTGAAAGCCAACCAGACATTTATTGAGATCTCGCAACAGGTATCGGTCCATGTATTGCCTTTGTTGATTGTTAAACTTGTACGGAAGTGTATTGATGGCGCTAAGCATCGTTTCTAGGTTGCCACCAGATTTCCGCTGGAGGAAAAGAAAAGAAAAATGGAAACATTTAAATGCAAAGCAAATAAAGAACAGTTCACTTCTGAGAGAAAATGAATGTATCTACTCCCGCTTCATGTAAAAAGCAGAAAAAAAATAGTATAGTTAACTATTTTTTCAAAGAGATGAGACAAGATTCCAGCCAGGAAAAAGATGACATGGTGATGGAATAAAATGGGAAAGAGAGCCATGGAAGCAGTACTGGTGGCACACAAAAAAAGCACACAGCACATGCTGTAAAATGGCTGGTGTTAGGATGGGCATCCTGCAATAGAAACCATGCCAAAGTAGACAGTGGAGCACAGTGCAGTCCTTGGGCCCATCAAATACTGTCAAACCATCCAAGAGGACAGAGGACCGAAATATGTGGTGCAGTGCTGTACTCAAGAAGACCTGCCCACCACAACAGAATTGAGGTCCTAAAACCAAGAGGCTACATATAAAGCATTGGTGAGGGTGCTGGTGCCACGTATAAAGCACTGGTACTGAAGACACATAAAAAGCACCCAATACACTCTGTGTAGTGGTTGGCATTAGGAAAGGCATCCAGCCATAGAAACCAAACCCAAACAGACTACGGAACCTGGTGTGACCCCTGACCATACTAGCTCCTTGCAAACTGTTCAACCCACACCAGCATGGTAAACGGACATTAAATGATGATGATGATGATGACGACGACAACAATGAAAGTTAAGTATGTTCATTGTGGCCAAAGATGATAACAAAGCAGCATCCAAACATTCTGAGGGTAACTATTGAAGAAAAATATGCAGCCTTTAGGGTTACTCACAGAAGCCTTATCACAGTAGTTTCCAGAGAACTTCAAATTCTCTCCATAACCAGAAAACTCAGAAAACTTCTCAAAGCCTTTAATGGTTATGGCTTCATTGTCATCCATAGCTTCCATGAAGAGAGTAGAGGCCAATAATTCAGGACATGTCATATAAATAATTTCCTCCTGAAGATTTTAAAAAGAACAAAAAACAATTTTTTTAAAGACAAAAAAAAATCAATTGACGTAAAATTAAATGTCTCTTGTAAATACAAATCAAAAAATAAAAAATTTCATAAAATAGAAAGCAACTGTTTCCTACCTGGCATCTACCTTTACTCAAAATGTGACCTCCAAGAAATCTGTTAGCAAATCCAATCTGAAATTTAAGATTAATAAAATAAATGCATTAATTAAGTGATAAAATTACTAGACATTACAATTAAAACTTCTATCAAATTAACTGAAATGTTTTCACCTCTCAACAGAAAAAGAGAACCTTTAGTCTTGTTCCAGTCATGACCATCCCTCTAAAGCTCGCAGCTAAGTAATGCCTTGAGCCCTGGGACTCATAGTGCTCGTTGCCCAGTTTCCATGGCATAGGAGTTTACCAAGAATACAATAATCCTCCTGAACAGGGCACCAATCCATCGTAGGGTCATTCGTTGAGAGCTGAGTAAACTGCAGTCACATAAAATGAAGAGTTTTAACTCAAGAATACAACATAGCGTCTGGCTCAAGAGTTGAAACCATGATCTTGTGGTCATGAATGCAACACCCAAACTACTAGGTCACGTGCCTCTATTGTAATGCTGGTGCTACAATAAAATGCACACAGGACTCTCTGTAAAAACAAAAAGGTTCCTATTGAGAAGGGCATCCAGTCATAGAAACCAAACCCAAAATGAAATGCAAGAGTTTCAAGCATGATGCTAGTCATCAGCCATTTTGAATTCGAATGACAGAAGTTGATTGTTATTACTGTAAGGCGGGCTGTGATTCGTCAAAGAAGGTCACATGGTGTCATGGTTTGGTGTTGGTATATGGGTAACAGCATGGCTGACAACTAGCATTGCGCTTGAAACTCCAGAGTACCAGGTGTTGAGATGTTTTTATCTTTTAGTTAGATTTCTTGGAGGTAAATATTTGATGCAAGAAAGGATGACGTTCCAGAAAAAAGACAAAATATAAAAATTATTTACCAACCTTTAAAGTGGCACTACTGGCATCATATGTTTTACCATTTTCTCGAACATAAATAGGACAGAGACTGGTAGAGCAATTCTTCCATGTTTCCAGAGTTGGACGTTTTCGTGGTTCCATTACCTAAAAATGAACAAAGAGTTGACAGAAATCAGAATTTACATAATGAAGTGTTTTCTTTTGCAAACAATTAAAAAACAGCAGAAGTAAAGAGGAATTAGTCTCAGAAGAAAGAAATCTGGCTGTTTCTTGCAATAAACACATCTAAAGCAAAACCTTTTTGTTCATGCACCTTTCAAATACTAAGGTGGGTCCCCAATTTACTATTTTGCTTGCTTGGAGTTCCCAGGTCTTATATGGATCCCCGATTGAGATCATCATCATCGTCACTTAATGTCTGCTTTCCATGCTGGCATGGGTTGGACAGTTTGACTGAGGGCTGGCAAGCCAGAAGGTTGCACCAAGCTCCAATCCAATCTGGCAATGTTTCTACAGCTGGATGTCCTTCCTAACGCCAACCACTCCGAGAGTGTAGTGGGTGGTTTTTACGTGCCACCAGCATGAGGGCCAGTCAGGCAGTACTGGCATCAGCCATGCTTGAATGGTGCTTTTTACATGCCACCGGCACGGGAGCCAGTCAGGTGGCACTGGTAACAACCACGCTCAAACAATGCTTTTAACATACCACCGGCACAGGAGCCAATCAGGTGATACTGGCAACGACCACACTCGAATGGTGCTTTTTACGTGCCACGGGCACGGGAACCAGTCAGGTGGCACTGACAATAACCACGCTCAAATAGTGCTTTTTACATACCACCAGCACAGGAGCCAATCAGGCGGCACTGGCAACAATCAACTGAAAAAATTTTTTTTTAATTTCTGCTAACCTGTCGTTGTATTTCAATTTCTCCAGTGAAATATTGGCCGGCAGAAGCAACTCTACGGAAATAATGAAGAATACAACGCAGTTTGGCACACTGGGATTGCCTAAGGAAATATAAAAACAGACAAATTATTAGTAAAAAATAAAAAGAAATATTTAACATGGCATTAATTTTCTTCATAGGTATCTGAGATCTTTATATGATGGAGTAGGTTTTGGTAAAGATATCACCATAAGAAAATATCAAATGGTGCATCTACTTCAAAATAGTCATTTAAAGGGAGAAACATTAAAGAAACAGGAGGAATAAAAATATTTAGATGTTCCAATATCTTTTCTCACATTTGAGAGACAAAAGTTTTCAACCCATCCCCTTTCTACTCAAACAATAGGCATGGGCATGGCTGTGTGGTCAGAAGTTTGCCTCCCAACCATGGGGTTCCGGGTTCAGTCCCACAGCATGGCACTTTGGGTAAGTGTTTTCTAGTATAGCCTCAGGTTGACCAATGCTTTGTGAATGGATTTCGTAGATGGAAACTGAACGAAACTTGCCATATGTGTGTGTGTGTCTGTATTTTCCCCCCAACATCGCTTGACATCCAATGCTGGTGTGTGTACATCCCTGTAACTTAGCAGTTCAGCAAAAAGAGACCGATAGAATAAGTACTAGGCTTACAAAGAATAAGCCCTGGGGTCGATTTGCTCAACTAAAAGGTGGTGCTCCAGCATGGCCACAGTCAAATGACTGAAAGCAGTAAAAAAATAAAAGAATAAAAGGATATACACATATATGTGACAGGCTTCTTTCAGTTTCCGTCTACCAAATCCACTAACAAAGCTTTGACCGGCCCCAGGCTGTAGTAGAAGACATACACTGGGACTGAACCCGGAACCATGTGGTTGAGAAGCAAGCTACTTACCATACAGCCATACCTGCGCCTATATATATGTATATATATATATATATATATATATAT
>NC_068988.1:93162244-93164744 GCF_001194135.2 Octopus bimaculoides
ATATATACATATATATATATCTTATGTTCATATGTGGCTGCTGTGTTTTCTCCAATGAATGAATGAGTGCATATGAAGGAACACTAAAGAAGAAGAAAATATATGGTAATTCCTGCTACTTACAGAGGAAGGTAGCGAAAGAAGTTAGAGAAATTAATATTATTTAGCCGCGATGTTTTCTCTTTCTTCCTCTCTGGAAACAGGCACAGAAATGCACATGAAATGATGGCTGACATTAAGTTACGGCTGACTGCAATGCTTTTGGCTGCGGAAATATAAAAGAAAATCAATAATTACTTCTCTGAGAGGTACAAATAGAAAGGATATAGTTCACTGACTTGTAACAAATGTGTGTGTGTGTGTGTGTGAATGTATATTTGCATGAACCTAATCGGTCTTATGTGTGTTTCTATGCATCAATAAACATGAGTTGTTGCTTTTAACTGCAGGTCAATCTTAATTCAAGCAGACCTATGATTAAAGATGTTTCAGCTACAACCACGCCAACTTTTATTCAGACGCAGAGTATATAATACTACATTATCAATCATCTTCATTGTCATTTAACGTCCACTTTTCCAGGTTTGCCTGGGTCAGACAGAATCTATGGAGGCAGATTTTTCTATGGCTGGATACCTTTCTTGTCACCAACACTCACCTGTTTCTAAGGTAAAATTTCCCCATGGCCAAACAGGTTTTCCATAGCAGATTGCAAATAAAAGACACTGCTTGTATAACAGTGATACTCATTTACAACTATCATGCAATATCATGTCACTGCAAGAAGGCACGTACGCACACACACACACAAATTTAAACACAACAACCATCTTTCTACCATTAGGGAACCCAAGGAGACATACATCAACCCTTCCAGTGTTAATCTAGAGACTTAGAGATGTGAACATCAGCTACATCAAATGGAAGATCCTTTCTAAGACAAGACCTTATGGTAAAGATGTTCCATATGCTTTCTTGAAAAACAATATCTTTTGAAGAACCTAAGAACCTCCAGGGACTATACGAAAACCAAAAGCTGAGATGTTCTCATCATGTCCACATAGTACAAAGTACTTGTTAGCAGGAATTAAAGATAAACCACAAGAATTAAAGGTAATCAATTCCAATGTTGGTTTATGAAACTTTCAACACTCATAAAAGACTGTCTGCATTTCCTGCACACTCAGTTCTCTCCCTTTGATTGTTTTCTGTCTTTTTTTCAAAACGGGTGTTCATCCAGACTTTGATTACACAAAACAGTTGCTAAACTGCTTTGTTGACTTTGCTAGTTTGAACAGTAGTGGAAAAAAATTCAACATTCCATCCAGGAAAACCTGGTTAGCTGAATTTCACAAGGCTTTTTGTGTTTCTTAATTATTATTATTATTATTATTAATGAGGCAGTGAGCTGGCTGAATTGTTAGCAAGCCGGGCGAAATGCTTAGTAGTATTTCGTCTGTCTTTACGTTCTGAGTTCAAATTCCACCGAGGTCAACTTTGCCTTTCATCCTTTCGGGGTCGATAAATTAAGTACCAGTTGCGTACTGGGGTCGATCTAATCCCACCAACTTGGGAAAGAAGGACATCACTTGTATGACAGTGACACTCATTTACAACAATCACATGATGTCAAGGCGAGGAGACACCAACTCTCACGTGCTCACACACGCAAATATACATCATCATCATCATCAACATTTAACATCCATTTTCCATGCTGGCATGGGTGGGATGGTTTGACAGGGGCTGGCCAGGCAGAAGACTGCACTGAGCTCCAACCGTCAATTTTGGCATGGTTTCTACAGCTCAATGCCCTTCTAAATGCCAACCACTTTATAGAGTGTACTGGGTGTTTTTTATGTAGCACCACCACTGACAGGGTCACCAAGTACCTTGCAACACACACATGCAGAATGGGTTTCTTTCAGTTTCCATCAATCAAATCTTACACATAAGGGTTTTGGTTGGCCCAGGGCTATAGTAGAAAGCACTTGTCCAAGGTGACACACAGTGGGACTTAACTCAGAATTGAATGGTTGGGAAGCAAACCCCTTAACCACACGACCACGTCTGGGCCAATATTTCCTAAAACAAAAGAAAGCAACACCTGGTTAAAGATAAGTGAATAGCAACTTACTGCATTGCTTCCGACAGAGAGGTATACCTTCCTGTGGAATTAACTCCTTGATATTACAGGCCATATCGATAACGGCAGGGAAGATGAAGTGCAGAAAGCAGTCCTTTTCATCGATGCTAGCAACTTGTTCCAGGAAAATCACAAGGCCTTGATAAACACATGGTTGACTTTCAGCTGTAGACAGCTCCTTGGGTTGACTACTGCTGGGGCCTTCATGGTAGGTGAATGGGGTCGGTGGACCTTTGCTTCTGATCTGCAGGAAAATCTGCTGGTGGAGCTGGGCTAACCCTTGAGGCGTAGCACCAGAACTTTGACAGTAGAACTGAAGCTGCAGTAGCTGCTGACTTACAATGTTCCAGTGAG